>NC_053492.1:14911168-15103668 GCF_905171775.1 Rana temporaria
GAAGGACTCCCTTACTTCCTGTCTCCGTGTGTCCCAACTGGGGAGGACTTCCCTTACTTCCTGTCTCTGTGTGTCCCAACTGGGAAGGACTCCCTTACTTCCTGTCTCTGTGTGTCCCAACTGGGGAGGACTTCCCTTACTTCCTGTCTCCGTGTGTCCCAACTGGGGAGAACTTCCCTTACTTCCTGTCTCCGTGTGTCCCAACTGGGGAGGACTTCCCTTACTTCCTGTCTCCGTGTGTCCCAACTGGGAGGACTTCCCTTACTTCCTGTCTCCGTGTGTCCCAACTGGGGAGGACTCTCTTACTTCCTGTCTCCGTGTGTCCCAACTGGGGAGGACTCTCTTACTTCCTGTCTCCGTGTGTTCCAACTGGGGAGGACTTCCCTTACTTCCTGTCTCCGTGTGTCCCAACTGGGGAGGACTTCCCTTACTTCCTGTCTCCGTGTGTCCCAACTGGGGAGGACTCTCTTACTTCCTGTCTCCGTGTGTCCCAACTGGGGAGGACTTCCCTTACTTCCTGTCTCTGTGTGTCCCAACTGGGGAGGACTCTCTTACTTCCTGTCTCCGTGTCCCAACTGGGGAGGACTCTCTTACTTCCTGTCTCCGTGTGTCCCAACTGGGGAGGACTCTCTTACTTCCTGTCTCCGTGTGTCCCAACTGGGGAGGACTCTCTTACTTCCTGTCTCCGTGTCCCAACTGGGGAGGACTCTCTTACTTCCTGTCTCCGTGTGTCCCAACTGGGGAGGACTCTCTTACTTCCTGTCTCCGTGTGTCCCAACTGGGGAGGACTCTCTTACTTCCTGTCTCCGTGTGTCCCAACTGGGGAGAACTTCCCTTACTTCCTGTCTCCGTGTGTCCCAACTGGGGAGGACTGCCCTTACTTCCTGTCTCCGTGTGTCCCAACTGGGGAGGACTCTCTTACTTCCTGTCTCCGTGTGTCCCAACTGGGGAGGACTCTCTTACTTCCTGTCTCCGTGTGTCCCAACTGGGGAGGACTCTCTTACTTCCTGTCTCCGTGTGTCCCAACTGGGGAGGACTCTCTTACTTCCTGTCTCTGTGTGTCCCAACTGGGGAGGACTTCCCTTACTTCCTGTCTCTGTGTGTCCCAACTGGGGAGGATTTCCCATACTTCCTGTCTCCGTGTCCCAACTAAGGAGTTTTTTAATTTGTCTGTGTCAATTGAGGAGATCTTCCTTTTTCGCTGTCTCTGAATGTCCCAACTAAGGAGTTCTTCCTTTACTTTCTGTCTGTTTGTCCCAACTTATGAGAACCTCCCTTAATTCCTGTTTCTGTGCTTCTCAACTGAAGACTTCTTCCTTTACTTTCTGTCTCCCAACTAAGGAGTTCTTCCCTTTCTCTGTGTCTCCATCTCAGAAGGCATTTCCTACTTCCTGTCTATGTGTGTCCCGACTAAGGAGTTCTTCCTTTGCTTCCTGTCTCTGTGTGTACCAACTGGGGAGGACTTTCCTTACTTCCTTCTCTGCGTGTCACATTTTAGCTGCCCCTGATCGCCATCCAACAACACGAGCAAGAAGTTGTCAAACCCCTGATCCCTAATATTATCAGGAACAAGTCCCTAATGCCATAATGGCTAACCAACACAATCTCCAACATCACCATAAAACCCTGATCTCCAACATCACCAAGAACAAGTCCCCAATCCCCCGATCTCCAACATCACCAGGAACAAGTCCCCAATCCCCCGATCTCCAACATCACCAGAAACAAGTCCCCAATCCCCCGATCTCCAACATCACCAGGAACAAGTCCCCAATCCCTGATCTCCAACATCACCAGGGACAAGCCCCCAATCCCCCGATCTCCAACATCACCAGGAACAAGTCCCCAATCCCCCAATCTCCAACATCACCAGGAACAAGTACCGAATCCCCTGATCTCCAACATCACCAGGAACAAGTCCCTAATCCCCTGATCTCCAACATCACCAGGAACAAGTCCCCATGATCTCCAACATCACCAGGAACAAGTCCCCCTGATCTCCAACATCACCAGGAACAAGTCCCCCTGATCTCCAACATCACCAGGAACAAGTCCCCCTGATCTCCAACATCACCAGGAACAAGTCCCCCTGATCTCCAACATCATCAGGAACAAGTACCTAATCCCCTGATCTCCAACATCACCAGGAACAAGTCCCTAATCCCCTGATCCCCAACATCACCAGGAACAAGTCCCCCTGATCTCCAACATCACCGGTAACAAGTCCCCAATCCCCTGATCTCCAACATCACCAGGAACAAGTCCCTAATCCCCTGATCTCCAACATGACCAGGAACAAGTTCCCAATCCCCTGATCTCCAACATGACCAGGAACAAGTCCCTAATCCCCTGCTCTCCAACATAACTAGGAACAAGTCCCCAATCCCCTGATCTCCAACATCACCAGGAACAAGTACCGAATCCCCTGATCTCCAACATCACCAGGAACAAGTCCCCAATCCCCTGATCTCCAACATCACCAGGAACAAGTCCCCATGATCTCCAACATCACCAGGAACAAGTACCGAATCCCCTGATCTCCAACATCACCAGAAACAAGTCCCTAATCCCCTGATCTCCAACATCATCAGGAACAAGTCCCTAATCCTCTGATCGCCAACATCACCAGGAACAAGTCCCTAATCCCTTGATCTCCAACATGACCAGGAACAAGTTCCCAATGCCCTGATCGCTAGCACGACCAGGAACAAGTCCCTAATCCCTTGATCTCCAACAGGACCAGGAACAAGTCCCCAATCCCCTGATCTCCAACATCACCAGGAACAAGCCCCCAATCCCCTGATCTCCAACATCACCAGGAACAAGTCCCCAATCCCCCGATCTCCAACATCACCAGGAACAAGTCCCTGATCTCCAACATCACCAGGAACAAGTCCCTGATGCCCAACATCACTAGGAACTAGCCTTAACCCCCTGATCTCCAACATCACCAAGTCTCCAATCTCTAACATCACCAGGGACAAGTCCCCAATCCCCCTGATCTCTAACATCACCAGGAACAAGTCCCCAATCCCCCGATCTCCAACATCATCAGGAACAAGTCCCCAATCCCCTGATCTCCAACATCACCAGAAACAAGTCTCCCATGCCATGATATCTTAACCACGTGACCAAAAATAAGTCCCCAATCCCCTGATCTCTAACCAACATGACCAGGAACACATCCCCTGATCTCTAACATTGTCAGAAACAAGACACCAATCTTCTGATCATTAACCAACCTGACAGGAACCAAGCCTGCAACCCCCTGATCCTTAACCAGCATGACCAATACCCCAATTTCTAACCAACATGACCTAGTTAGGTCCCCAATCCCTGAACAGGAACCCCTGATCTCAAACACACAACCCAAAGATTTCAGGCCTCACCTTGAACCAGCACTTGGACATGAGGAAGTAGTACTTGACGCTCTCCTCCCCAAACTGCTCCGCCACATAGAGGCCCATGGAGCCATACTCATCGTAGATTTTCCTCTTGTTGTCGTCGCTCAGAATTGTGTTGGCGTTGTTGATTTCTTTGAATTTCTCAGAAGCTTCTGGGTTATCAGGGTTTTTGTCTGGGTGGAAACGCAGGGCTAGCTTCCTGAGAAGAAAGAAAACGACAGACTTTATCGCAGGCAGCGAGCAATGTGTGACCAAGATCACCCAATCTGATCTCATCTTTCCTTATTTTGACCACTGTGATGAAAGGTGAGATGGGATTGGCTGGCGTGTAAATAGCTGTATCAAGCAATCTCCAAGGGAAACAGGTAAAAGGATCTCAGTATTACCGATAGGCTTTCTTTATATCATCCTGTGTTGCGCCTTTCTCCAACCCTAAAACTTGGTACAACGAGGATCCGGTCCGGGACATCCTCCTCTGAGGTTTGTTGGGATCTGCCATGGTGACCTGGAAGGAGCAAAGGTTAGAATGTCATATGGGCAGGTCCAAACATGACTTACCTCAAGAAAAAAACACTTAGGGTAATGGACTACAGCAGGGCTCTCCAAATGGTCTAAACAAAGGGCCAGTTCAGACTTTAGGGGGCCAGACTGTGGCCAAAGGTCCCAATGCCAGTGGGAAAAAACAATGCCACATCTTTGGTGTCATTGGGAGAAATTACGCACCATCATTCGTGTCATTGGGCGCCACTGTTGGAGTTGGGAGAAATTGTGTCGGATCATTGACGTCATTAGCAGGAACTGTGACCCATCGTCGGTGTCAGTGGGAGGAATAGGGACCCATCGTCGGTGTCAGTGGGAGCAATAGGGACCCATCGTCGGTGTCAGTGGGAGCAATAGGGACCCATCGTCGGTGTCAGTGGGAGCAATAGGGACCCATCGTCGGTGTCAGTGGGAGCAATAGGGACCCATCGTCGGTGTCAGTGGGAGCAATAGGGACCCATCGTCGGTGTCAGTGGGAGCAATAGGGACCCATCGTCGGTGTCAGTGGGAGCAATAGGGACCCATCGTCGGTGTCAGTGGGAGCAATAGGGACCCATCGTCGGTGTCAGTGGGAGCAATAGGGACCCATCGTCGGTGTCAGTGGGAGCAATAGGGACCCATCGTCGGTGTCAGTGGGAGCAATAGCGACCCATCGTCGGTGTCAGTGGGAGCAATAGCGACCCATCGTCGGTGTCAGTGGGAGCAATAGCGACCCATCGTCGGTGTCAGTGGGAGCAATAGCGACCCATCGTCGGTGTCAGTGGGAGCAATAGCGACCCATCGTCGGTGTCAGTGGGAGCAATAGCGACCCATCGTCGGTGTCAGTGGGAGCAATAGCGACCCATCGTCGGTGTCAGTGGGAGCAATAGCGACCCATCGTCGGTGTCAGTGGGAGCAATAGCGACCCATCGTCGGTGTCAGTGGGAGCAATAGCGACCCATCGTCGGTGTCAGTGGGAGCAATAGCGACCCATCGTCGGTGTCAGTGGGAGCAATAGCGACCCATCGTCGGTGTCAGTGGGAGCAATAGCGACCCATCGTCGGTGTCAGTGGGAGCAATAGCGACCCATCGTCGGTGTCAGTGGGAGCAATAGCGACCCATCGTCGGTGTCAGTGGGAGCAATAGCGACCCATCGTCGGTGTCAGTGGGAGCAATAGCGACCCATCGTCGGTGTCAGTGGGAGCAATAGCGACCCATCGTCGGTGTCAGTGGGAGCAATAGCGACCCATCGTCGGTGTCAGTGGGAGCAATAGCGACCCATCGTCGGTGTCAGTGGGAGCAATAGCGACCCATCGTCGGTGTCAGTGGGAGCAATAGCGACCCATCGTCGGTGTCAGTGGGAGCAATAGCGACCCATCGTCGGTGTCAGTGGGAGCAATAGCGACCCATCGTCGGTGTCAGTGGGAGCAATAGCGACCCATCGTCGGTGTCAGTGGGAGCAATAGGGACCCATCGTCGGTGTCAGTGGGAGCAATAGCGACCCATCGTCGGTGTCAGTGGGAGCAATAGCGACCCATCGTCGGTGTCAGTGGGAGCAATAGCGACCCATCGTCGGTGTCAGTGGGAGCAATAGCGACCCATCGTCGGTGTCAGTGGGAGCAATAGCGACCCATCGTCGGTGTCAGTGGGAGCAATAGCGACCCATCGTCGGTGTCAGTGGGAGCAATAGCGACCCATCGTCGGTGTCAGTGGGAGCAATAGCGACCCATCGTCGGTGTCAGTGGGAGCAATAGCGACCCATCGTCGGTGTCAGTGGGAGCAATAGCGACCCATCGTCGGTGTCAGTGGGAGCAATAGCGACCCATCGTCGGTGTCAGTGGGAGCAATAGCGACCCATCGTCGGTGTCAGTGGGAGCGACCCATCGTCGGTGTCAGTGGGAGCAATAGCGACCCATCGTCGGTGTCAGTGGGAGCAATAGCGACCCATCGTCGGTGTCAGTGGGAGCAATAGCGACCCGTCGTCGGTGTCAGTGGGAGCAATAGCGACCCATCGTCGGTGTCAGTGGGAGCAATAGCGACCCATCGTCGGTGTCAGTGGGAGCAATAGCGACCCATCGTCGGTGTCAGTGGGAGCAATAGCGACCCATCGTCGGTGTCAGTGGGAGCAATAGCGACCCATCGTCGGTGTCAGTGGGAGCAATAGCGACCCGTCGTCGGTGTCAGTGGGAGCAATAGCGACCCGTCATTGGTGTCAGTGGGAGGAATAGTGACCCATCATCGGTGTCAGTGGCAGGAATAGCGACCCGTCATCGGTGTCAGTGGGAGGAATAGCGACCCGTCATCGGTGTCAGTGGGAGCAATAGCGACCCATCGTCGGTGTCAGTGGGAGCAATAGCGACCCATCATTAGTGTCCTTGGACCTCATTGTTGGTGTCATTAAGAGAAATTGTTCCCAATTGTGTGACAAAAAGAATTGCAATGACCGCCATTTTATTCTCTAGGGTGTAATTTTCTAGCAAAAAAAAAAAATTGTTTTAAACTTGTAAACACCGAGTCTGAAAAACAGGAAAGTTCCTTAAATGGTTAAATAAACACAAAATCTACAATTTGTCTAATTATTAATAACTTCAGTTCCCCTTATTCATTGTGACGCAGCAAGCTCGGAAATTTGTAGCTGGAGACTGTTATCCTTGCAAAGCCGCTTCACACACTTCCAGGTCAGGGACGGTTTCAGCTGTTTGCATATCATTTCCCTGCGGTGACACCGTGCATCATTCCCACTGATCACCAATGTAAGGGACATTCTTCCCACTGATCACCAATGTAAGGAGCATTCTTCCCACTGATCACCAATGTAAGGAACATTCTTCTCACTGATCACCAATGTAAGGAGCATTCTTCCCACTGATCACCAATGTAAGGAACATTCTTCCCACTGATCACCAATGTAAGGAACATTCTTCCCACTGATCACCAATGTAAGGAACATTCTTCCCACTGATCACCAATGTAAGGAACATTCTTCCCACTGATCACCAATGTAAGGAACATTCTTCCCACTGATCACCAATGTAAGGGACATTCTTCTCACTGATCACCAATGTAAGGAACATTCTTCTCACTGATCACCAATGTAAGGACATTCTTCCCACTGATCACCAATGTAAGGGACATTCTTCCCACTGATCACCAATGTAAGGAACATTCTTCTCACTGATCACCAATGTAAGGAACATTCTTCCCACTGATCACCAATGTAAGGAACATTCTTCCCACTGATCACCAATGTAAGGAGCATTCTTCCCACTGATCACCAATGTAAGGGACATTCTTCTCACTGATCACCAATGTAAGGGACATTCTTCTCACTGATCACCAATGTAAGGGACATTCTTCCCACTGATCACCAATGTAAGGAACATTCTTCCCACTGATCACCAATGTAAGGGACATTCTTCTCACTGATCACCAATGTAAGGAACATTCTTCCCACTGATCACCAATGTAAGGGACATTCTTCTCACTGATCACCAATGTAAGGGACATTCTTCCCACTGATCACCAATGTAAGGGACATTCTTCCCACTGATCACCAATGTAAGGAGCATTCTTCCCACTGATCACCAATGTAAGGAACATTCTTCCCACTGATCACCAATGTAAGGGACATTCTTCCCACTGATCTCCAATGTAAGGAGCATTCTTCCCACTGATCACCAATGTAAGGGACATTCTTCCCACTGATCACCAATGTAAGGAACATTCTTCCCACTGACCACCAATGTAAGGAACATTCTTCCCCCTGATCACCAATGTAAGGGACATTCTTCCCACTGATCACCAATGTAAGGAACATTCTTCCCACTGATCACCAATGTAAGGGACATTCTTCCCACTGATCACCAATGTAAGGGACATTCTTCCCACTGACCACCAATGTAAGGAACATTCTTCCCCCTGATCACCAATGTAAGGGACATTCTTCCCACTGATCACCAATGTAAGGAACATTCTTCCCACTGATCACCAATGTAAGGGACATTCTTCTCACTGATCACCAATGTAAGGAGCATTCTTCTCACTGATCACCAATGTAAGGAACATTCTTCCCACTGATCACCAATGTAAGGGACATTCTTCTCACTGATCACCAATGTAAGGAACATTCTTCCCCCTGATCACCAATGTAAGGGACATTCTTCCCACTGATCACCAATGTAAGGGACATTCTTCTCACTGATCACCAATGTAAGGGACATTCTTCTCACTGATCACCAATGTAAGGGACATTCTTCTCACTGATCACCAATGTAAGGAACATTCTTCCCACTGATCACCAATGTAAGGGACATTCTTCCCACTGATCACCAATGTAAGGGACATTCTTCTCACTGATCACCAATGTAAGGAACATTCTTCCACTGATCACCAATGTAAGGAGCATTCTTCTCACTGATCACCAATGTAAGGGACATTCTTCCCACTGATCACCAATGTAAGGAGCATTCTTCCCACTGATCACCAATGTAAGGAACATTCTTCTCACTGATCACCAATGTAAGGGACATTCTTCTCACTGATCACCAATGTAAGGGACATTCTTCTCACTGATCACCAATGTAAGGAACATTCTTCCCACTGATCACCAATGTAAGGGACATTCTTCCCACTGATCACCAATGTAAGGGACATTCTTCTCACTGATCACCAATGTAAGGAACATTCTTCCCACTGATCACCAATGTAAGGGACATTCTTCTCACTGATCACCAATGTAAGGGACATTCTTCCCACTGATCACCAATGTAAGGGACATTCTTCCCACTGATCACCAATGTAAGGACATTCTTCCCACTGATCACCAATGTAAGGGACATTCTTCTCACTGATCACCAATGTAAGGAACATTCTTCTCACTGATCACCAATGTAAGGGACATTCTTCTCACTGATCACCAATGTAAGGAGCATTCTTCCCACTGATCACCAATGTAAGGACATTCTTCTCACTGATCACCAATGTAAGGGACATTCTTCTCACTGATCCCAATGTAAGGAACATTCTTCCACTGATCACCAATGTAAGGAACATTCTTCTCACTGATCACCAATGTAAGGAGCATTCTTCTCACTGATCACCAATGTAAGGGACATTCTTCCCACTGATCACCAATGTAAGGGACATTCTTCTCACTGATCACCAATGTAAGGAACATTCTTCCCACTGATCACCAATGTAAGGAGCATTCTTCTCACTGATCACCAATGTAAGGGACATTCTTCCCACTGATCACCAATGTAAGGAGCATTCTTCCCACTGATCACCAATGTAAGGAACATTCTTCTCACTGATCACCAATGTAAGGGACATTCTTCTCACTGATCACCAATGTAAGGGACATTCTTCTCACTGATCACCAATGTAAGGAACATTCTTCCCACTGATCACCAATGTAAGGGACATTCTTCCCACTGATCACCAATGTAAGGGACATTCTTCTCACTGATCACCAATGTAAGGAACATTCTTCCCACTGATCACCAATGTAAGGAGCATTCTTCTCACTGATCACCAATGTAAGGGACATTCTTCCCACTGATCACCAATGTAAGGAACATTCTTCCCACTGATCACCAATGTAAGGAACATTCTTCCCACTGATCACCAATGTAAGGGACATTCTTCCCACTGATCACCAATGTAAGGAACATTCTTCTCACTGATCACCAATGTAAGGAACATTCTTCTCACTGATCACCAATGTAAGGAGCATTCTTCCCACTGATCACCAATGTAAGGAACATTCTTCTCACTGATCACCAATGTAAGGAACATTCTTCTCACTGATCCCCAATGTAAGGAACATTCTTCCCACTGATCACCAATGTAAGGAACATTCTTCTCACTGATCACCAATGTAAGGAGCATTCTTCCCACTGATCACCAATGTAAGGAACATTCTTCTCACTGATCACCAATGTAAGGAGCATTCTTCCCACTGATCACCAATGTAAGGAACATTCTTCCCACTGATCACCAATGTAAGGGACATTCTTCTCACTGATCACCAATGTAAGGAACATTCTTCCCACTGATCACCAATGTAAGGAGCATTCTTCCCACTGATCACCAATGTAAGGGACATTCTTCTCACTGATCACCAATGTAAGGGACATTCTTCCCACTGATCACCAATGTAAGGGACATTCTTCCCACTGATCACCAATGTAAGGGACATTCTTCCCACTGATCACCAATGTAAGGAGCATTCTTCCCACTGATCACCAATGTAAGGAACATTCTTCCCACTGATCACCAATGTAAGGAACATTCTTCCCACTGATCACCAATGTAAGGAACATTCTTCCCACTGATCACCAATGTAAGGAACATTCTTCCCACTGATCACCAATGTAAGGAACATTCTTCCCACTGATCACCAATGTAAGGAACATTCTTCCCACTGATCACCAATGTAAGGGACATTCTTCTCACTGATCACCAATGTAAGGAACATTCTTCTCACTGATCACCAATGTAAGGAACATTCTTCTCACTGATCACCAATGTAAGGAGCATTCTTCCCACTGATCACCAATGTAAGGAACATTCTTCTCACTGATCACCAATGTAAGGAACATTCTTCTCACTGATCCCCAATGTAAGGAACATTCTTCCCACTGATCACCAATGTAAGGAACATTCTTCTCACTGATCACCAATGTAAGGAGCATTCTTCCCACTGATCACCAATGTAAGGAACATTCTTCTCACTGATCACCAATGTAAGGAGCATTCTTCCCACTGATCACCAATGTAAGGAACATTCTTCCCACTGATCACCAATGTAAGGAACATTCTTCCCACTGATCACCAATGTAAGGAGCATTCTTCCCACTGATCACCAATGTAAGGGACATTCTTCTCACTGATCACCAATGTAAGGGACATTCTTCCCACTGATCACCAATGTAAGGGACATTCTTCCCACTGATCACCAATGTAAGGGACATTCTTCCCACTGATCACCAATGTAAGGAGCATTCTTCCCACTGATCACCAATGTAAGGAACATTCTTCCCACTGATCACCAATGTAAGGAACATTCTTCCCACTGATCACCAATGTAAGGAACATTCTTCCCACTGATCACCAATGTAAGGAACATTCTTCCCACTGATCACCAATGTAAGGAACATTCTTCCCACTGATCACCAATGTAAGGAGCATTCTTCCCACTGATCACCAATGTAAGGAACATTCTTCTCACTGATCACCAATGTAAGGAACATTCTTCTCACTGATCACCAATGTAAGGAACATTCTTCCCACTGATCACCAATGTAAGGAACATTCTTCCCACTGATCACCAATGTAAGGAACATTCTTCCCACTGATCACCAATGTAAGGAACATTCTTCTCACTGATCACCAATGTAAGGGACATTCTTCCCACTGATCACCAATGTAAGGGACATTCTTCCCACTGATCACCAATGTAAGGAACATTCTTCCCACTGATCACCAATGTAAGGAACATTCTTCCCACTGATCACCAATGTAAGGAACATTCTTCCCACTGATCACCAATGTAAGGAACATTCTTCTCACTGATCACCAATGTAAGGAACATTCTTCCCACTGATCACCAATGTAAGGGACATTCTTCTCACTGATCACCAATGTAAGGGACATTCTTCTCACTGATCACCAATGTAAGGAACATTCTTCCCACTGATCACCAATGTAAGGAACATTCTTCCCACTGATCACCAATGTAAGAAACATTCTTCCCACTGATCACCAATGTAAGGAACATTCTTCCCACTGACCACCAATGTAAGGGACATTCTTCCCACTGATCACCAATGTAAGGAGCATTCTTCCCACTGATCACCAATGTAAGGAACATTCTTCCCACTGATCACCAATGTAAGGAACATTCTTCCCACTGATCACCAATGTAAGGAACATTCTTCCCACTGATCACCAATGTAAGGGACATTCTTCTCACTGATCACCAATGTAAGGGACATTCTTCTCACTGATCACCAATGTAAGGGACATTCTTCTCACTGATCACCAATGTAAGGAGCATTCTTCCCACTGATCACCAATGTAAGGGACATTCTTCCCACTGATCACCAATGTAAGGGACATTCTTCCCACTGATCACCAATGTAAGAGACATTCTTCCCACTGATCACCAATGTAAGGGATATTCTTCCCACTGATCACCAATGTAAGGAACATTCTTCCCACCGATCACCAATGTAAGGAACATTCTTCTCACTGATCACCAATGTAAGGAACATTCTTCTCACTGATCACCAATGTAAGGAACATTCTTCCCACTGATCACCAATGTAAGGAACATTCTTCTCACTGATCACCAATGTAAGGAGCATTCTTCCCACTGATCACCAATGTAAGGAGCATTCTTCCCACTGATCACCAATGTAAGGAACATTCTTTCCACTGATCACCAATGTAAGGAACATTCTTCCCACTGATCACCAATGTAAGGGACATTCTTCCCACTGATCACCAATGTAAGGGACATTCTTCCCACTGATCACCAATGTAAGAGACATTCTTCCCACTGATCACCAATGTAAGGGATATTCTTCCCACTGATCACCAATGTAAGGAACATTCTTCCCACTGATCACCAATGTAAGGAACATTCTTCTCACTGATCACCAATGTAAGGAACATTCTTCCCACTGATCACCAATGTAAGGAACATTCTTCCCACTGATCACCAATGTAAGGGACATTCTTCCCACTGATCACCAATGTAAGGAACATTCTTCCCACTGATCACCAATGTAAGGAACATTCTTCTCACTGATCACCAATGTAAGGAACATTCTTCTCACTGATCACCAATGTAAGGAACATTCTTCTCACTGATCACCAATGTAAGGGACATTCTTCCCACTGATCACCAATGTAAGGAGCATTCTTCCCACTGATCACCAATGTAAGGGACATTCTTCTCACTGACCACCAATGTAAGGGACATTCTTCCCACTGATCACCAATGTAAGGAGCATTCTTCCCACTGATCACCAATGTAAGGGACATTCTTCTCACTGATCACCAATGTAAGGGACATTCTTCCCACTGATCACCAATGTAAGGAACATTCTTCCCACTGATCACCAATGTAAGGAACATTCTTCCCACTGATCACCAATGTAAGGGACATTCTTCTCACTGATCACCAATGTAAGGAACATTCTTCCCACTGATCACCAATGTAAGGAACATTCTTCCCACTGATCACCAATGTAAGGAACATTCTTCCCACTGATCACCAATGTAAGGAACATTCTTCCCACTGATCACCAATGTAAGGAACATTCTTCCCACATGACCACCAATGTTAGGGACATTCTTCCCACTGATCCCCAATGTAAGGGACATTCTTCTCACTGATCACCAATGTAAGAGACATTCTTCCCACTGATCACCAATGTAAGGGACATTCTTCCCACTGATCACCAATGTAAGGGACATTCTTCTCACTGATCACCAATGTAAGGGACATTCTTCTCACTGATCACCAATGTAAGGAACATTCTTCCCACTGATCACCAATGTAAGGAACATTCTTCCCACTGATCACCAATGTAAGGAACATTCTTCCCACTGATCACCAATGTAAGGAACATTCTTCCCACTGATCACCAATGTAAGGAACATTCTTCCCACATGACCACCAATGTAAGGGACATTCTTCCCACTGATCCCCAATGTAAGGGACATTCTTCTCACTGATCACCAATGTAAGAGACATTCTTCCCACTGATCACCAATGTAAGGGACATTCTTCCCACTGATCACCAATGTAAGAGACATTCTTCCCAATTTTGTTTATTAAAAGTCTTGCAAACAAAAAGCATAAAATCACTATAAGATATACATAAATATACACATATTTACATAAAGGAAAATAAATATAGCAAATCTGCTCTCAAACAAAAGACTTTACAGCAAAGCAAAAATCATGTAATCACCAGGAAAGTAAATCTTAATACAAACTCACACCACTACACCAGACAAACCTGCAAGGTCAAGAAACAAACCCGCACCCAATATGCATGCAGCCCTTCTAAGAAACGTCCAACACCATGCATCTACCTATTTCTACCTCAATTACCCGCCGGCGCGTTACCATATCGGTTTCAAAAAGTACCGCAACTCCGCTGCAGGGCTCAGCCGCAAGAGACCAAAAGGAGGGCCCGCATCTCCACTCCCTTTTTGCCAGATGGACATCGGCCAAAGTATGGAGACAGGTCTCTTGCAAAAATAAAATCTCGGCATCAAACTCGCTGAGCAAAAATAGGGCCATATCACGAGCTCTTGCAGATTTAATGCTGGCGACATTAATGGTCGCCACCTTTATCGGAGGGGGAACTACCATCAGGATGATTGGGGTAGTCGTTTCTTGACCTTCACCACACTCTCATCACCAGAAACCGCTCTCTTCAAACTACGTGACTCCCCCTCATCCATAGATGAAAAAGAGGAAGACAAAGACATCTTGTCACCCGACAACACAGAAAAGGTGTTACCAAGGGGAACCCCACTTGGATCAGACTCTGAGGAAGAGACGACCGGTTTTCTTGTCTTTCTCTTCTTTTTTTTCTTCCTCCTGATCTTCTCCCACCCCTCCTCATCCGAATCCCCATCAACAGAATATGAGACATGGGGTATGAACACCCTTCCATCAGCCCCACCCCCATCCAGCACCCCCACATTCCCCTGACCACGCTTGCGCTGCCGAGGGACAGGGACTGGAGGCTGAGTGGGAAGATCCGCTAAACCTGCCCCCCCAGCAGCCTCCGCCAGTCTGGAGGATCTACGAATAGATGGATTAGGGACAGGAGGGACAGATTTAGGGACCACATCTCTAGGGGGAACAGAAACAGATGTCACAGACACAGAAGGAACAGACTCAGGGACCACATCACTAGGGGGAACAGAAACAGATGTCACAGACACAGAAGGGACAGACTCAGGGACCACATCACTAGGGGGAACAGAAACAGATGTCACAGACACAGGAGGGACAACAACAGTTTCAGTGGCCTCATCCTCCTTATCCAGCCTCTGCAGCTCAGCCTCCAACCCTGGCAGGTTATGTAATGCCTCCGGGCATTGACTGTAGGGGTGACCAAGTTTTTGGCACAAATTGCACCGAATATCAGAACAGTCTTTAGCCAAATGGCCAAGCTCCTGGCACAAAGAACATTTCTTACGGGTGCAGGTGGAGGCAAAATGGCCCTTGTCACCACATTTATTGCACACCTTAGGCTGACCCTGGTAAAAAATGGTCAGCCTGTCCCTCCCCAGAAAGGCTGAACAGGGCAGATGTTGAACAACATTTCCCTGCACCCCCAATTTTAGTGACACTGTCCAGGCCCCTGTCCATATCCCATGCTGATCAAGGACCTTCCGCAGTGGAGCGAGGACCTCACCATATCGGCGTAACCATACTACCAAATCAGCCTCTGGGATGGATTCATTACGCACAAGGATCGTCACTGATTTTATTAGAGGCTGCCTGGAAACCACCTTTGGCATCCAACCATTCCACTGCGGAAGGTCCCTGCGCCCCCTAAAACGTTCCCAAAACAAATCCAGACCCTCAGGCTTTACAAAGGATAAATCAAATTCCCAACTCCCAACGGGACAAATCAAAGCAAAAATGTCTGCGACTTTAAATCCCATTTCCAGGATCAACTCTGCCACCCTCCCCCTTACTGGTGGGGTCCCCTCCCCCTCCCACTTCAACTGGACCACATTTCTTCTCTTATACCCACCAACCATCCCCCCACTAAACCCCCCCAAATTGTGACCACCAACATTTGCACCATTCCCCCCACCCTCCTTGGTGCGACTCCCCAAAACTGACGCGTAGGTCCCAGCAGATAAACCATTGGTTTGTTTTGAACCATCTGACACATTTGTAGCAGATATCGATTGCACAGATTTGGTCTGAACAATCGGTGAGTCTTTCCTCTGCTGAGCACGGGGAGAAATGTAATTTTTATTTTTCGCAGCAGTATTAACCCCTTCACCACCCACCACATCCATTGTTTTATCATTACTGTCATTCTTAGTACTTGCTGGAATATTCACAGTTCCTGCAGTCTTCCCAGCAGTGTCAGTTCCCACTGCTGTGCTTGTAGAAGCTTCAGCTGGTCGGTTCTCTTCTGTCAGGACAGGGTTGTCATCAGAGGATAGTGCAGGCTGGTCTGACACTGCAGCAGGTGAAACCTCCATTGCTTCTTCCATTGCACATGGTGCAATATGCTGATCCCCTCCCCCACCACAGGGAGGCTCAGGTGAGGCAATCTCATTGCTGGTAACAGGCATACCTTGTACAGAGGAACTACAGGTCCCAGCAGAAACTCCAGGCAGCGCTTTGCACAAGGCCTTCCCTTTCTGCTCCTTAGTCAGGACACCGTCCACCACAGCAGGTTGGGCAGACATATTGGAAGGCAGTGAGGTGTGCTGAGATTTCTCCACCTGTACTGGCTTGGCTTCAGGGACTTCTGTAAAAGCAGGCTTGTTTGCTCTCAGGGGTGACTCCATCTCCTGGATACATTTCAGGGTGCCATGCTCACTCTCAACCCCCTGACTGGTTGCCGTTGGCGATTCCAAGCCCTGACATGGAGGGAGAGGTGCAGAGGCAGATGGACCCGCGTCATCCATTTTCTGAGGCTGGTCCCTGGAACTTGCTGTCTGGCTGGCAAATCTCCTCTCATTATCAAACTTTTCTCCACTTTTATCTTTCAGCTTTTCCAATAATAAAGATTGTTCCTTTACCTTTTCCTCCAATTCCTGCAACTCAGGCTTCATGGCCAAACGATTTTTACTCCAGGCCTGGAAGTACTTGATTTTGAAGGATTTGTGTTCAGCCTTCAAAACTTTAAGTTTTTCTTCAGCTCTTCCAATCGCCCTAAAACGATCAATGCTCTTCTGACTGAAGACATTTGCATCCACAGCAGGGCCTGGATCTACAGACAGATCCTCCACCTCCTCCTCACTAGGCCCCGTATCATCAGGGGGATCCGTCCCGGGGCCTCCCCCAGGATCAGGCATTATTCCTGGGCCAAGCTAGCAGGCAAGGCCCAGGCTTGAAAAAGGTTGGATCTCTCAGAGAGCTCCTTGGGTGTGTCCTCCTCCTTCTTCCCACTGATCACCAATGTAAGGGATATTCTTCCCACTGATCACCAATGTAAGGGACATTCTTCTCACTGATCACCAATGTAAGGGACATTCTTCCCACTGATCACCAATGTAAGGGGCATTCTTCCCACTGATCACCAATGTAAGGAACATTCTTCCCACTGACCACCAATGTAAGGGACATTCTTCCCACTGATCCCCAATGTAAGGGACATTCTTCTCACTGATCACCAATGTAAGGGACATTCTTCCCACTGATCACCAATGTAAGGGACATTCTTCTCACTGATCACCAATGTAAGGGACATTCTTCCCACTGATCACCAATGTAAGGGACATTCTTCCCACTGATCACCAATGTAAGGAGCATTCTTCCCACTGATCACCAATGTAAGGAACATTCTTCTCACTGATCACCAATGTAAGGAACATTCTTCCCACTGATCACCAATGTAAGGGACATTCTTCTCACTGATCACCAATGTAAGGAACATTCTTCCCACTGATAACAAATGTGAGGGACATTCTTCTCACTGATCACCAATGTAAGGAGCATTCTTCTCACTGATCATCAATGTAAGGAACATTCTTCCCACTGATAACAAATGTGAGGGACATTCTTCTCACTGATCACCAATGTAAGAGACATTCTTCCCACTGATCACCAATGTAAGGAACATTCTTCTCACTGATCACCAATGTAAGGAACATTCTTCTCACTGATCACCAATGTAAGGAACATTCTTCCCACTGATCACCAATGTAAGGGACATTCTTCTCACTGATCACCAATGTAAGGGACATTCTTCCCACTGATCACCAATGTAAGGAACATTCTTCACACTGATCACCAATGTAAGGAGCATTCTTCTCACTGATCACCAATGTAAGGGGCATTCTTCCCACTGATCACCAATGTAAGGAACATTCTTCCCACTGACCACCAATGTAAGGGACATTCTTCCCACTGATCCCCAATGTAAGGGACATTCTTCTCACTGATCACCAATGTAAGGGACATTCTTCCCACTGATCACCAATGTAAGGGACATTCTTCTCACTGATCACCAATGTAAGGGACATTCTTCCCACTGATCACCAATGTAAGGGACATTCTTCCCACTGATCACCAATGTAAGGGACATTCTTCCCACTGATCACCAATGTAAGGGACATTCTTCCCACTGATCACCAATGTAAGGAGCATTCTTCCCACTGATCACCAATGTAAGGAGCATTCTTCTCACTGATCACCAATGTAAGGAGCATTCTTCCCACTGATCACCAATGTAAAGAGCATTCTTCCCACTGATCACCAATGTAAGGGACATTCTTCCCACTGATCACCAATGTAAGGAGCATTCTTCCCACTGATCACCAATGTAAGGAACATTCTTCTCACTGATCACCAATGTAAGGAACATTCTTCCCACTGATCACCAATGTAAGGGACATTCTTCTCACTGATCACCAATGTAAGGAACATTCTTCCCACTGATAACAAATGTGAGGGACATTCTTCTCACTGATCACCAATGTAAGGAGCATTCTTCTCACTGATCATCAATGTAAGGAACATTCTTCCCACTGATAACAAATGTGAGGGACATTCTTCTCACTGATCACCAATGTAAGAGACATTCTTCCCACTGATCACCAATGTAAGGAACATTCTTCTCACTGATCACCAATGTAAGGAACATTCTTCTCACTGATCACCAATGTAAGGGACATTCTTCCCACTGATCACCAATGTAAGGGACATTCTTCCCACTGATCACCAATATAAGGAACATTCTTCCCACTGACCACCAATGTAAGGGACATTCTTCCCACTGATCACCAATGTAAGGGACATTCTTCCCACTGATCACCAATGTAAGGGACATTCTTCCCACTGATCACCAATGTAAGGAGCATTCTTCCCACTGATCACCAATGTAAGGGACATTCTTCCCACTGATCACCAATGTAAGGAACATTCTTCCCACTGACCACCAATGTAAGGGACATTCTTCCCACTTTAGGACTCCGCTAAACTACAAGAGCGCGCTTACCAGTGAATACCTCGGGACGAGCGTGAAGTGAGGAACACCCTTCTCCCCCGGGATGTGTGCTCAGTAATCGATGGCTGTGTGCTGGTAAACATAACAAAGTCCATTCTTACGTATGGAGTAGACGTACCATTCAGCGCCATATACTATATTGGGGGGGGGGGGGTGGATTTCCTTGTTGGGATCGGTCTGTGAAAGGAAGTGGAATGTGGGGGCAAAGGGCTCCTAGAGAATTTACAACAATGTCCTTTATCTCTGAGCCGTAGATAAGGAGATATCATTACAGAGGAAGAGGACTTCACCCAGCTCGGAGATCGGCACCGGCACTGGCTGGTAGTAGAGGTGGAGGCCTTCAACATCACCAACCTTGCACATATAATGCCAGTTTACCATCTCCACCCTGGTGATTTGGCAACAAGGCCCACCTTTAGTCATGTAACCCAAAGAACGAATACCTATGCAGACTTCCTGGCACCAAGGATGGCATAACGGAACCAGAACTGGTTGGTTCTACAACCTTCAAACCTCTCATCCAGTTCTTGGACAATCAACGTCTACACAACCCATGGGTGGTTGGATGAAGGTGTTGGTGCTCACCGTGTGGGTATAAATGTTGGGGTATCTTCCTCCAGATACTCACTAGGCCTTACAAAGTGGCTTGGAGAAGTTACGGAACATCACAGAACAAGTCCAGCCGAGTGTGGCCACCTACCACTAGATACACCATGACCTGGAGACCTGAGAACCTTCATAGATACTACCAGCTCCAGGCAACTAACGCCCTTCCCACCAAAATCCTCAATGTGCCCCCCCCAGAGTCCTTACTCAACAACCCCGCCACTCCTTTTGCATGAGAGTTCACAGTCCCACTATCCTTCACATTACAGTTCTTAATCCTCCCCCTCCACATTCATGTCAGAGTCCTCAACTCTCCCCCCCCCCTTTCACATCAGAGTCCTCAGTCTCTCCATTCATATCAGAGTCCTAAATATCCCTCTTTCACAATAAAGTCCTCAGTCTCCCCCCGCCACATCAGAGTCCTCAGACCCCCTCCTCCACCCTAATTTCAGAGTCCTCAGTCCCTGCCCTCTTCACATCAGAATCCTCAATCCCCTCCTCCCCCTTCATTTCAGAGTCCTCCCCTTCACAAAAGAGTACTCAGTCCCATCTACTCCCCTTCACATTAGAGTCCTCAGTCCTAATTCCCCATTACTTTACCAGGGTTCGACAAAATCCGGGGCGCCCGGTCGCAATTGCAACTAGAATTAGCGACCTGGCGCCCGGGGAAGGAAGTTTAGGCCTGCAGAAGGCCGCAAAGCCGCGGCCTCAATTACCTGTGTCTCCGTGCCTCATCCTGTGTTTCCGTGCGCCCCCACCTCGCATGGCGGTCCGCTCCGGCCTGTAATTGAGAATGCGGCTTTGCGGCCTTCTGCAGGCCTAAGCTTCCTTCTGTGATCTGGCGCCATCTTGTGGTGGCCGTTGGCATGACAAGTAAACCAGCAATTCTAATGGAGCTTCCCCAGTGTTTTTACTGCCATCTCCTTCCCTCTAATTAGAACCCCCAAACATTATATATATGTTTTATTCTAACACCCTATAGAATAAAATGGCGGTCATTGCAATACTTTCTGTCACACCGTATTTGTGCAGCGGTCTTAAAAGCGCACTTTTTTGGGAAAAAAGACACTTTTATTTATTAAAAAATAAGACAATAGTAAAGTTAGCCCAATTTTTTTTATATTGTGAAAGATAATGTTACGCCGAGTAAATTGATACCCAACATGTCACGCTTCAAAATTGCGTCCGCTCGTGGAATGCCGACAAACTTTTACCCTTTAAAATCTCCATAGGCGACGTTTAAAAAATTCTACAGGTTGCGTGTTTTGAGTTACAGAGAAGGTCTAGGGCTAGAATTATTGCTCTTGCATGTGTTCGCTTCTGCGCAAGAGCTCAGCGGGACGGGCGCATTTTCTGGCTCCTAACTTTTTTAGCTGGCTCCTAGATTCCCAGCAAATTTGTCAAACCTTGCTTTACAATTCCCTCCCCCTTTTTTTTTTACATCAGAGTTTTAAATACCCTTCCCCCCTCTACATTAAAATCACTCTCATGCCCCCTACTCCATTCACATTAGAGTCTCTACTTTCATATCAGAGTCCTCAGACCACCCCCTTTCATATCAGAGTTATCAGGTCACCCACATTCCCCTCTTTCACATCAGTCCTCAGTCTGTTTCACATCAGAGCCCTCAATCCCCCACCCCCCCTCCATCACATCAAAATCTCTTTCTAATCCCCCCAGATCCCCCTACTCCATTCACATTAGTCTCAGCTCTCGCATCAGAGTCCTTAGACCACTCCCTTTCATATTAGAGTCTTCAGTCCACCCACACTCCTCTATTTCGCATCAGAGTCCTCAGTCCTAATAACCCCTTTACATCAGTTTTCAACCCCCTTCACCTTAGGCCCCATACTCACGAGCAAACATGTCTGCTGAAACTGGCCCGCAGGCCAGTTTCAGCAGACATGTTTGGTCGTGTGTGGGCGCGAGCGGGCCGAATTCCAGCAAACATTTGCCCGCCGGGCCTTTTCCCAGCAGACAAATATTCCTGGACTTGTTTTAAAACAGTCCGCTGGAATTCTGCCCGCTCGGACATGTACGGTCGTCAGTACAGACCTACCGTACATGTCCAGGCGCCCGCCGTCCCTCGCATGCGTCGAATGACTTCGACGCATGCGTGGAAGCATTTTAAAGGCGGGCCGCCCACGTCGCCGCGTCATTGTCGCGGCGACACCGCGTCATCGACGCGGCGACACCGCGGACACGCCCCGCGTATTGTTTACGCGCGGACTTCTGTACGATGGTGTGTACAACCATCGTACAGAAGCCCTCTGGCAGACATGTATGGTGGAAACGGTCCGACGGACCGCTTTCACCATACATGTTTGGTCGTGAGTACCCGGCCTTAGAGTCATCCTCATCCACACCCCCCCCCCCCCCCACTTCATTCACATTAGAGCCTTCGGTCCTGCATTTTCACATCTGAGTCCTCAGACTACCCCCGTCCCCTTTGACATCAGAGTCCTCAGACTACCCCCTTCCACATTAGAGCAGGGGTCTCAAACTGGCGGCCCTCCAGCGGTTGCAAAACTACAAGTCCCACGAGGCATTGCAAGGCTGACAGTTACAAGCATGACTCCCTCAGGCAGAGGCATAATGGGACTTTTAGTTCCGCAACAGCTGGAAGGCCACTAGTTTGAGACCCCTGCATTAGAGACTTAAGCCCCCCCCCCCCCCTCACATCAAAGTACACCCCCCTTTTTCACAAAGTACACCCCCCTTTTTCACAAGAGAGCCCTACTTCCCAGTGTTCACCACACGGCAGTTGGCGGGAGGTGGAGCCGGATTAACAGAACTTCCATCCCCTTTCTCATTGCTGGGGCTGCCGGGAATGCTGCCCGTCCTGGATTGTCATTAATCATCTCTATGGTTCTGATGGCCGGCCAGCCAGCCAGCTCGCACCATGGACACGCCTGGCACTAGAGGTCGACCGATATATCGGCCGATATTTGGTCGTTTCGGAGAAATCGGCATCGGCCGATTTTTATCCAAATTAGGCTGATATTTAACATGGCCGCTAGCGGTGCCACGGATCGTCGCCGCGGTCACAGCATCAGGAAAGGCTGCGGCCATCTTGGTACACCCAGCACGGCGGCCCACCTCTCTGTTTACACCCACAGAGGAGGAGGGGCCCGCGCTCGTGGGACACACATCGCTCTCTGGTGTCTGTACTACGGGGGGCAGGGGGGGTCGTCTGTACTGAGGAGGGGGGTGTCTATACTGGAGGGAGAGGGGGTCTGTACTGAGGGGGGTGACGCCATTTTTTTTTTGCACCAGTGCCACCTGCCAGTGCCAATTGGTGCCACCTTCCATCCAGTGCCATCTGCCAATGCCACCGCCAATACCAGTGCCACCATCCAGTGCCACCTTCCATCCAGTGCCACCTACCAGTGCCAACTAAAGCCATCAGTGCCACCTGTCAATGCCAACCAGTGCCATCGGCCAGTGCTAACTATTGCCATCCAGTGCCAATTAGTGCCACCTGCCAGTGCCAACCAGTGCCACCTGCCAGTGCCATGTGCCAACCAGTGCCATCTGCCAATCAGTGCCACCTGCCAGTGTCAATTAGTGCCACCTGCCAGTGCCAATAAGTGCCACCTGCCAATCAGTGCCATCTGCTAGTACCATCTTTCAGTGCCATCCAATGCAGCCTGCCAGTGCCAATAAGTGCCACCTGCCAATCAGTGCCTTCTGATAGTGCCATCTTCCAGTGCCAATTAGTGCCATCCAGTGCCACGAGCCAGTGCCCAAAAAAAAATAAAAAAATCGGCCTAAAATATCGGCTGCAAAAATCGGCATCATATATCGGCCATCGGCCGCCCCGATTTCTAAATATCGGCATCGGCCAGAGAAAAACCCACATCGGTCGACCTCTACCTGGCACTAGATTAAAATACCGCCCAGGACAAGCCGAGGCGGCACCCTGGTTGAGAAACGCCGTTCCACACATCTTTTTAAAGTGGACCTGTCAGAGTTCACAATATTTATACAGTAACTGCACTGTGCCGACAACGTAAGGTGCCTGTAGTTACCTTTGGTAGGCTTCAGAATTTCATCCTTTGTCGGAGGAACCACCACCACCCCGTTACCAACCCCCATCTAAGCCTCCATGGCTTGGAACTCAGCTCCTATCCTGACCTGCTACCCACACACCTCATTGGTGTGTCAGTAATAGGTAAGGGTGGGGGGCAAGCAAACCAATGAGGACAGCTTACTAGCCATGTAGGCCAGGGGTTGACAAATTTGCTTGGAATCTAGGAGCCAGCTAAAAAACTTAGGAGCCAGAAAACGCACCCCGTCCCAACGAGCTTGCGCGCAGAAGCGAACACATACATGAGCAGCGACCGCATATGTAAACGGTGTTCAAACCACACATGTGAGGTATCGCCGCGATTGGTAGAGCGAGAGCAATAATTCTAGCCCTAGACCTCCTCTGTAACTCAAAACATGCAACCTGTAGAGTTTTTTTTAAATCTCCATAGGCGACGTTTAAAGGGTAAAAGTTTGACGCCATTCCACGAGCGGACGTAATTTTGAAGCGTGACATGTTGGGTATCAATTTACTCGGCGTAACATTATCTTTCATAATATTAAAAAAAATGGGGATAACTTTACTGTTGTCTTATTTTTTTATTAAAAAAAGTGTAATTTTGTCCCCAAAAAAGTGCGCTTGCAAGACCGCTGCGCAAATACGGCGTGACAGAAAGTATTGCAACGATCGTCATTTTATTCTCTAGGGTGTTAGGATAAAAAATATATATAATGTTTGGGGTTTCTAATTAGAGGGAAGAATATGGCAGTGAAAATAGTGAAAAATTACATTAGAATTGCTGTTTAACTTGTAATACTTAACTTGTAATACCAACGGCCACCACCAGATGGCGCCAGCTTACACATCTGGTGGTAATAACTTGTAATACCAATGGCTCACCACCAGATGGTGCCAGCTCAAAAAAAAAAAAAAAAAAAGCCAAGTCCCCTTCCAAGCCAAGTCGCCAGGACCCTATTTCTAGTCACCATGGCGACCTGGCGCCCGGGATTTGTCGACAATGAAGTGTCTTAATTGGGTTGAGGGCAGCAGAGTTCCAAGTCACAGACTCAAAGGACGAGATTCTAGGGCCTAACAAAAGGTACACCTCACCAGACGGGGGAATCTCTCTGGTGGTCATCAGACTATGAAGAACCTTAAAATTGGCCCAAGCTGGCCAAGAACCTTCTGCATTGGGGTGTCAGATGAACGTCCATTGTGTGAGAAGATGGGAGTCCCTGGCAGTGACGGGACGATGGGTAGGAAAGAGCGGCTCATTATATTCTAAAGACACCATCAAATAATCGGAGAAATCCTTCCGTAATCAGATGGTTGGCACACGGCTTTTCCAGAGACCATCGCGACACTTCATGCAAAATTATCCAAAAGGGACAGAGCAAGAACGCGCATTCTCAGAAACAAAAGAATACAACACATTACATCACTTCCCACACGAGAATTTTCACAACTTTAGTAACTTCTTCATTTTCAATACAAGACCAGCGTGCAACAAAAAGCACCGGCCTAATACACATCTATCAAACACAGTCCGGACAGCTGGGCCTGCTCATGTGGCCCTCACACTCAGTTTTGCAGCTGGAACTCCATTCTGCACACTCCTTAACCCCGCGCTCTGTACGCAGCGCACTCCTGAACCCCGCGCTCTGTACGCAGCGCACTCCTGAACCCCGCGCTCTGTACGCAGCGCACTCCTGAACCCCGCGCTCTGTACGCAGCGCACTCCTGAACCCCGCGCTCTGTACGCAGCGCACTCCTGAACCCCGCGCTCTGTACGCAGCGCACTCCTGAACCCCGCGCTCTGTACGCAGCGCACTCCTGAACACCCCTGAACCGCACACTCTGTAAGTAGCGCATTCCTGAACACTGCACACTTTATGTAATGCACTCAGGAACCCTGCACTCTATTTGTAGCACGCTCCTGAACCCTGCACTTTGTAAGTAATGTGCGCCTCAACCCTGCATGCAATGGCGCACACGCCTCAGCCCCACACGCAGCGCACGTCTCAACCCTGCACTTTGTAAGTAGGGCACTCCTGAACTCTGCAAACTTTATGTAATGCTCTCATGAACCCTACACCCTGTAGCACGCTCCGGAACCCCTTCTGTACTCTGTACGCAGCGCGCACTCCTGAACCCCCGCACTCTGTACGCAGCGCACACTGCCGAACCCCCGCACTCTGTATGCAGCGCACACTCCTGAACCCCGAACTCTGTACGCCGTGCGAACTCCCGAACTCTGTACGCAGCGCGCACTCCTGAAGCCCGCACTCTGTACGCAGCGCGCACTCCTGAAGCCCGCACTCTGTACGCAGCGCGCACTCCTGAAGCCCGCACTCTGTACGCAGCGCGCACTCTGTACGCAGCGCGCACTCCTGAAGCCCGCACTCTGTACGCAGCGCGCACTCTGTACGCAGCGCGCACTCCTGAAGCCCGCACTCTGTACGCAGCGCGCACTCTGTACGCAGCGCGCACTCCTGAAGCCCGCACTCTGTACGCAGCGCGCACTCCTGAAGCCCGCACTCTGTACGCAGCGCGCACTCCTGAAGCCCGCACTCTGTACGCAGCAGGCACTCTGTACGCAGCACACACTCCTGAACCCCGCACACTCCTGAACCCTGCACTCCTGAGGCCAGCAGCTTGTAATCCTGAAGCCTGCACTCTCTACGCAGCGCACACTCCTGAACCCTGCACTCTGTACGCAGCACACCCCATATACAACTGGCCCCTTGAGGGCCTAAGAGGAGTGCTGTGATCAGATATAGCCGAAGATCCTTTTTTCGAGGACCTTTTTTATTTATAGGGTGACAATGCGCTATGCCCGTCTACCAAGTACCCTCCTGGGTTGTCACCACCCTGTCACATGAGACAAGTGAGCCTTTCAACACGGTATGCCCGCCCATCATTAAGCTGAGAAATGCCACACAGCCATCTCTTGAAGATATGCAGGTAGGTCAGCATAATGTGGACCCCGCATTCCAAAACATAAAGGAAACCCCCCAGCAGCCGGACATGAAGGGGCCACCACTCAGATAATGAAGCGCGGTGAATTATCTCTCGCCGTCACGTGATCAGTGAGGTCACCTCATCGGGGAATGCTCGTTATTGATGGAGAGGTGATGAATCCCCAGCTGGTCACCTCGCGGGGAGCTGGGCCATTACCTGACGTTTGTCCTGAGCCGAGAACCGCCTGGCAGATAAAGACGGCTGTAATCCGGGCACACAGGAGGAAGCGCCCTCTGAACTCGGCCTACAGTAATCTGATTATCTGATACATAAGACCACATAAAGTACACAGCACTGTGCCACCTCAATGACCTTCCCCGAGACAGACCTACCTATCCATGGGCACCATGAATGACCCCCACACTGTCCTTCCCCGAGACAGACCTACCTATCCATGTGCCACCTCAATGACCCCCACACTGTCCTTCCCTGAGAAAGACCTACCTATCCATGGGCACCATAAATGACCCCCACACTGTCCTTCCCCGAGACAGACCTACCTATCCATGGGCACCATGAATGACCCCCACACTGTCCTTCCCCGAGACAGACCTACCTATCCATGTGCCACCTCAATGACCCCCACACTGTCCTTCCCCGAGACAGACCTACCTATCCATGGGCACCATGAATGACCCCAACACTGTCCTTCCCTGAGAAAGACCTACCTATCCATGGGCAACCTCAATGACCCCCACACTGTCCTTCCCTGAGACAGACCTACCTATCCATGTGCCACCTCAATGACCCCCACACTGTCCTTCCCCGAGACAGACCTACCTATCCATGGGCACCATGAATGACCCCCACACTGTCCTTCCCTGAGACAGACCTACCTATCCATGGGCAACCTCAATGACCTTCCCCGAGACAGACCTACCCATCCATGGGCAACCTCAATGACCCCCACTGTCCTTCCCCGAGAGAGACCTACCTATCCATGGGCAACCTCAATGACCCCCACACTGTCCTTCCCCGAGAGAGACCTACCTATCCATGGGCACCATTAATGACCCCCACACTGTCCTTCCCCGAGACAGACCTACCTATCCATGGGCACCATTAATGACCCCAACATAGTCCTTCCCATCCACGGGCACCATGAATGACTCCCACCCTGTCCTTCCCCGAGACAGACCTACCCAACCATGGGCACCATTAACTTCCACACAGTACTCCCCAGGGACAGACACACCCGTCCATGGGCACCTTGAATGACCCCAACACCTTCCTTCCTGGAGACAGACCTACTGGTCCATGGGCACCACGAATGACAGCCATACATTGCTTACCGAGGACAGACCTACCCATCCATGGGCAACATGAATGACCCTTACACAGCCCTTCCTGGAGACAGACCTACCAGTCAGTGAGCACCATGAATGACCACAACACCATCCTTTTCAGGAACAGACCTACCCACCCCTGAATATTGCTGTGAAGGCACACAGTCCCTGAACTCCTACTAAAGTGCTGGACTGAACTGCTCCTGAATTCTGTGTTCAGTTTCTCATCTGCAATTCCCGCACCAAACCCAACAGCAATAGGAAATATCGAAATAAAGAGAACCTGTGATGACTGTGTGTTCAATATTTATCTCATTCGTCTGGGCTACTCAACAAGTCTGAGTAATGGGAGGCCTACACCACACCCCACCCACCCACCTACCTCCTACAACCCAACCACCTACCATTCTCCACCTCAACCACCTACCATCTCCACCTCAACCGCCTACCATTCTCCACCTCAACCACCTAACATCTCCACCTCAACCACCTACCATTCTCCCCACGTCTACCATCCTCCACCTCAACTGCCTACCCTACCATCTCCACCTCAACCACCTACCCTACCATCTCCACCTCAACCACCTACCCTACCATCTCCACCTCAATTACCCACTTCCTCCACCACCTACCATTCTCCACCGCAAGCAACCGCCTACCATCCTCCTCCACCTCAACCGCCTACCATCCTCCTCCACCCCAACCGCCTACCATCCTCCACCGCAACCGCCTATTATCATTCTCCACCTCAACCGCCTACCATCCTCCACCTCAACCGCCTACCATCCTCCACCTCAACCACCTACCATCCTCCACCTCAACCGCCTACCATCCTCCACCTCAACCGCCTACCATTCTCCACCTCAACCGCCTACCATTCTCCACCTCAACCGCCTACCATCCTCCACCGCCTACCATCCTCCACCTCCTACCATCCTCTACCTCAACCGCCTACCATCCTCCACCTCCTACCATCCTCCACCTCAACCACCTACCATCCTCCACCGCCTACCATCCTCCACCTCAACCGCCTACCATCCTCCACCTCCTACCATCCTCTACCTCAACCGCCTACCATCCTCCACCTCCTACCATCCTCTACCTCAACCGCCTACCATCCTCCACCTCCTACCATCCTCCACCTCAACCACCTACCATCCTCCACCGCCTACCATCCTCCACCTCCTACCATCCTCCACCTCAACCGCCTACCATCCTCCACCGCCTACCATCCTCCACCTCAACGGCCTACCATCCTCCACCGCCTACCATCCTCCACCTCAACCGCCTACCATCCTCCACCTCAACCGCCTACCATCCTCCACCGCAACCACCTACCATCCTCCACCGCAACCACCTACCATCCTCCACCTCAACCACCTACCATCCTCCACCGCCTACCATCCTCCACCTCAACCGCCTACCATCCTCCACCTCCTACCATCCTCTACCTCAACCGCCTACCATCCTCCACCTCCTACCATCCTCCACCTCAACCACCTACCATCCTCCACCGCCTACCATCCTCCACCTCAACCGCCTACCATCCTCCACCTCCTACCATCCTCTACCTCAACCGCCTACCATCCTCCACCACCTACCATCCTCCACCTCAACCGCCTACCATCCTCCACCGCCTACCATCCTCCACCTCAACCGCCTACCATCCTCCACCTCCTACCATCCTCCACCTCAACCGCCTACCATCCTCCACCTCAACCGCCTACCATTCTCCACCTCAACCGCCTACCATTCTCCACCTCAACCGCCTACCATCCTCCACCTCAACCGCCTACCATCCTCCACCGCAACCGCCTACCATCCTCCACCGCAACCGCCTACCATCCTCCACCGCAACCGCCTACCATCCTCCACCGCAACCGCCTACCATACTCCACCGCAACCACCTACCATCCTCCACCTCAACCACCTACCATCCTCCACCTCCTACCATCCTCCACCTCAACCGCCTACCATCCTCCACCGCCTACCATCCTCCACCTCAACCGCCTACCATCCTCCACCGCAACCGCCTACCATACTCCACCTCAACCACCTACCATCCTCCACCGCCTACCATCCTCCACCTCAACCGCCTACCATCCTCCACCTCCTACCATCCTCCACCTCAACCGCCTACCATCCTCCACCGCCTACCATCCTCCACCTCAACCGCCTACCATCCTCCACCGCCTACCATCCTCCACCTCAACCGCCTACCATCCTCCACCGCCTACCATCCTCCACCTCAACCGCCTACCATCCTCCACCGCCTACCATCCTCCACCTCAACCGCCTACCATCCTCCACCGCCTACCATCCTCCACCTCAACCGCCTACCATCCTCCACCGCCTACCATCCTCCACCTCAACCGCCTACCATCCTCCACCGCCTACCATCCTCCACCTCAACCGCCTACCATCCTCCACCGCCTACCATCCTCCACCTCAACCGCCTACCATCATCCACCGCCTACCATCCTCCACCTCAACCGCCTACCATCCTCCACCGCCTACCATCCTCCACCTCAACCGCCTACCATCCTCCACCTCAACCGCCTACCATCCTCCACCTCCTACCATCCTCCACCTCAACCGCCTACCATCCTCCACCGCCTACCATCCTCCACCTCAACCGCCTACCATCCTCCACCGCCTACCATCCTCCACCGCCTACCATCCTCCACCTCAACCACCTACCATCCTCCACCGCCTACCATCCTCCACCTCCTACCATCCTCCACCTCAACCGCCTACCATCCTCCACCGCAACCGCCTACCATACTCCACGCAACCACCTACCATCCTCCACCTCAACCACCTACCATCCTCCACCGCCTACCATCCTCCACCTCAACCGCCTACCATCCTCCACCTCCTACCATTCTCCACTGCCTACCATCCTCCACCTCAACCGCCTACCATCCTCCACCTCAACCGCCTACCATTCTCCACCTCAACCACCTACCATCCTCCACCGCCTACCATCCTCCACCTCAACCGCCTACCATCCTCCACCGCCTACCATCCTCTACCTCAACCGCCTACCATCCTCCACCTCCTACCATCCTCCACCTCAACCACCTACCATCCTCCACCGCCTACCATCCTCCACCTCAACCGCCTACCATCCTCCACCTCCTACCATCCTCCACCTCAACCGCCTACCATCCTCCACCGCCTACCATCCTCCACCTCAACCGCCTACCATCCTCCACCGCCTACCATCCTCCACCTCAACCGCCTACCATCCTCCACCTCAACCGCCTACCATCCTCCACCTCAACCGCCTACCATCCTCCACCTCCTACCATCCTCTACCTCAACCGCCTACCATCCTCCACCTCAACCACCTACCATCCTCCACCGCCTACCATCCTCCACCTCCTACCATCCTCCACCTCAACCGCCTACCATCCTCCACCGCAACCGCCTACCATACTCCACCGCCTACCATCCTCCACCTCAACCGCCTACCATCCTCCACCTCCTACCATCCTCTACCTCAACCGCCTACCATTCTCCACCGCCTACCATCCTCCACCTCAACCGCCTACCATCCTCCACCTCAACCGCCTACCATCCTCCACCTCCTACCATCCTCCACCTCAACCGCCTACCATCCTCCACCGCAACCGCCTACCATACTCCACCGCAACCACCTACCATCCTCCACCTCAACCACCTACCATCCTCCACCGCCTACCATCCTCCACCTCAACCGCCTACCATCCTCCACCTCAACCGCCTACCATCCTCCACCGCCTACCATCCTCCACCTCAACCGCCTACCATCCTCCACCTCAACCGCCTACCATCCTCCACCGCCTACCATCCTCCACCTCAACCGCCTACCATCCTCCACCGCCTACCATCCTCCACCTCAACCGCTTACCATCCTCCACCTCAACCACCTACCCTACCATTCTCCACCTCAACCGCCTACCATCCTCCACCTCAACCACCTACCCTACCATTCTCCACCTCAACCGCCTACCATCCTCCACCTCAACCGCTTACCATCCTCCACCTCAACCGCCTACCATCCTCCACCGCCTACCATCCACCACCTCAACCGCCTACCATCTTCCACCGCAACCGCCTACCATCCTCCACCGCCTACCATCTTCCACCGCCTACCATCCTCCACCTCAACCGCCTACCATCCTCCACCTCAACCGCCTACCATCCTCCACCGCCTACCATCCTCCACCTCAACCGCCTACCATCTTCCACCGCAACCGCCTACCATCCTCCACCGCAACCACCTACCATCCTCCACCTCAACCGCCTACCATCCTCCACTGCAACCGCCTACCATACTCCACCGCAACCACCTACCATCCTCCACCTCAACCACCTACCATCCTCCACCGCCTACCATCCTCCACCTCAACCGCTTACCATCCTCCAAATCAACCGCCTACCATCCTCCAAATCAACCGCTTACCATCCTCCACCGCCTACCATCCTCCACCTCAACTGCCTACCATCCTCCACCGCCTACCATCCTCCACCTCAACCGCCTACCATCCTCCACCTCCTACCATCCTCCACCTCAACCGCCTACCATCCTCCACCGCCTACCATCCTCCACCTCAACCACCTACCATTCTCCACCTCAACCACCTACCCTACCATTCTCCACCTCAACCGCCTACCATTCTCCACCTCAACCACCTACCATTCTCCACCTCAACCACCTACCCTACCATTCTCCACCTCAACCGCCTACCATCCTCCACCTCAACCACCTACCATTCTCCACCTCAACCACCTACCCTACCATTCTCCACCTCAACCGCCTACCATTCTCCACCTCAACCACCTACCCTACCATTCTCCACCGCAACCGCCTACCATTCTCCACCGCAACTACCCACTTCCTCAACCACCTACCATTGTCCACCTCAACCACCCACCTCCTCCACCTCAATCCCTTACTTCCCACAAATCAACCAACTACCTTCTACACCTCCACCCCTACTATCTCAACCCACCTCTAACTATTCAACCACCCACTTCCTCCACTCAGCTACCTACAACTACCTTCCCTACCTCCTACACCGCAACCAGCCCCCATCCCCCCACCACTTGGCAATCATCCACAGGGCTGTAACGTCTTCCCATATATCTCCTTCGTCCTTCACCTACTGTCTCCATCCTCCACATCACTGTCAAAGCTGAAGGCAGGGAGTTGAGAACAGGAAGACAGGTAAGTGTACAAGGGAAGGCAGGGAGGTGAGTATACTAGAGAGATTTGGGGTGGGTAGGTAGATGGGGAAAGGGGTTCTCTGCAGTCAGGTGGATAAGTAGGTAGGTGAGGGAACGGGTGCTGGAGTCAGGTAGGTAGTTAGGGAAGGGGACTCTGCAAGCTAGGTAGGTAGATTGGGGGAGGGACGCTGCAGCCAGGTAGGTAGGTTAGGGGAGGGGCTCTGCAGTCAGGTAGGTAGGTTGGGGGGGGCTCTGCAGTCAGGTAGGTAGGTTAGGGGCCCTGCAGTCAGGTAGGTAGATTAGGGGAGGGGCTCTGCAGTCAGTTAGGGGAGGTGCTGTACAGTCAGGTAGGTAGATTAGGGGAGGGGCTCTGCAGTCAGGTAGGTAGATTAGGGGAGGGACTCTGCAGTCAGTTAGGGGAGGTGCTGTGCAGTCAGGTAGGTAGATTAGGGGAGGTGCTGTGCAGTCAGGTAGGTTAGGGGCCCTGCAGTCAGGTAGGTAGATTAGGGGAGGGGCTCTGCAGTCAGTTAGGGGAGGTGCTGTGCAGTCAGGTAGGTTAGGGGCCCTGCAGTCAGGTAGGTTAGGGGCCCTGCAGTCAGGTAGGTAGATTAGGGGAGGGGCTCTGCGGTCAGGTAGGTAGATTAGGGGAGGGACTCTGCAGTCAGGGGAGGTGCTGTGCAGTCAGGTAGGTTAGGGGGCCCTGCAGTCAGGTAGGTAGATTAGGGGAGGGGCTCTACAGTCAGGTAGGAGGGGAGGGGACTTTACAGGTAGGTAGGTTAGGGGGAGGGGCTCTGCAGTCAGGTAGGTAGATTAGGGTAGGGGCCCTGCAGTCAGGTAGGTAGATTAGGGGAGGGACTCTGCAGTCGGTTAGGGGAGGTGCTGTGCAGTCAGGTAGGTTGGTTAGGGGCTCTGCAGTCAGGTAGGTTAGGGGAGGGGCTCTGCAGTCAGTTAGTTCGATTAGGGGAGGGGACTCTGCAGTCAGGTAGGTGGGGAGGGGAATTTACAGTCAGGTAGGTAGGTTAGGGGAGGGGCTCTGCAGTCAGGTAGTTCGATTAGGGGAGGGGACTCTGCATTCAGGTAGGTAAGTAAAGAATATCTATAGACCAGACAGCGGTCCGGTAGGTGTCAGTAATAGGTACTCACACAGACGGTAGGTGATGCTCCTCCTCCCTGTACCGCTCTGTGTCGCTGGATCCCGGAAGTGCAGCAGTTCCCGGCCCCGCCCACTCCATCACACCCCCCCACTAGGACGCAAACGACACTTTAACCACGTGATTGTTGCAGAGCTCTTGGGCGGCCATGTTCGGTGTGGGCATGCCGAGATCGTCCAATAGAGGGCGCTGGTACACAGTCCGCTCATAGGGAGCCAAGGAGATCACCTCCCACACACTGCACAGGGGGGCTGAGTGACTGCATACACCTCCCACTTCCTGTGTGTGGCCCCAGCCTGCTTCTGTGAAGGGGCCCCATTCCTGCTTAGTGCCTGACCTAGTATACCCCATGCCTACCAGGTGCCTGGCCTAAGATACCCAGGGTCCCATTCCTGCCCAGTGCCTGGCCTAAGATACCCCTATAGGGGCCCCATTCCTGCCCAGCGCCTGGCCTAGGATACCCCTATAGGGGCTTTATTCCTACCCAGCGCCTGACCTAGGATACCCCTATAGGGCCCCAATCCTACCCAGCGCCTGACCTAGGATACCCCTATAGGGGCCCCATTCCTGCCCAGTGCCTGGCCTAGGAAACCTCTATAGGGCCCCATGCCTTCCCAGCGCCTGGCCTAGGATACCCCTATAGGGGCCCCATTCCTACCCAGCGCCTTCTCTAGGATACCCTTATTATGCCCCATTCCTACCCAGCGCCTGACCTAGGATACCCCTATAGGGGCCCATTCCTGCCCAGCGCCTGGTCTAAGATACCCCTATAGGGCCCCATTCCTGCCCAGCGCCTGGCCTAGGATACCCCTATAGGGTCACATTCCTACCCAGTGCCTGGCCTAAGGTACCCCTATAGGGGCCCCATTCCTACCCAGCGCCTGACCTAGGATATCCCTATAGGGGCCCCATACCTACCCAGCGCCAGGCCTAGGATATCCCTATAGGGCCCCATTCCTACCCAGCGCCTGACCTAGGATATCCCTATAGGGGCCCCATTCCTGCCCAGCGCCTGGCCCTAAGATACCCCTATAGGGGCCCCATACCTACCCAGCGCCAGGCCTAGGAAACCTCTATAGGGGCCCCATTCCTACCTAGCGCCTGGTCTAGGATACCTCTATAGGGCGCCATTTCCAGCAAGTGCCTGGCCTAGGCTATCCCTATAGGAGCCCCGTTCCTACCCAGCACCAGGCCTAGGATACCCCTATAGGGCCCCATTCCTACCCAGTCCCGGGCCCCTCATACAGCAAAGGGCCCCATTCCGTGCCCCTCATACAGCATAGGGCCCCATTCCTGCCCCATTCTGTGCCCCTCATACAGCATAGGGCCTCATTCCTGCTCCATTCTGTGCCCCTCATACAGCATAGGGCCCCATTCTGTGCCCCTCATACAGCATAGGGCCCCATTCTGTGCCCCTCATACAGCATAGGGCCCCATTCTGTGCCCCTCATACAGCATAGGGCCCCATTCCTGCCCCGTTCTGTGCCCCTCATACAGCATAGGGCCTCATTCCTGCACCGTTCTGTGCCCCTCATACAGCATAGGGCCCCATTCCTGCCCCCCTCATACAGCATAGGGCCTCATTCCTGCCCTGTTCTGTGCCCCTCATACAGCATAGGGCCTCATTCCTGCCCCATTCTGTGCCCCTCATACAGCATAGGGCCTCATTCCTGCCCCATTCTGTGCCCCTCATACAGCATAGGGCCCCGTTCTGTGCCCCTCATACAGCATAAGGCCCCATTCCTGCCCCGTTCTGTGCACCTCATACAGCATAGGGCCCCATTCCGTGCCCCTCATACAGCATAGGGCCCCATTTCTGCCCCGTTCTGTGCCCCTCATACAGCATAGGGCCCCATTCTGTGCCCCTCATACAGCATAGGGCCCCATTTCTGCCCCGTTCTGTGCCCCTCATACAGCATAGGGCCCCATTCTGTGCCCCTCATACAGCATAGGGCCCCGTTCTGTGCCCCTCATACAGCATAGGGCCCCATTCTTGCCCCTCATACAGCATAGGGCCCCGTTCTGTGCCCCTAATACAGCATAGGGCCCCATTCTTGCCCCTCATACAGCATAGGGCCCCATTCTTGCCCCTCATACAGCATAGGGCCCCGTTCTGTGCCCCTCATACAGCATAGGGCCCCATTCTTGCCCCTCATACAGCATAGGGCCCCATTCTTGCCCCTCATACAGCATAGGGCCCCGTTCTGTGCCCCTCATACAGCATAGGGCCCCGTTCTGTGCCCCTCATACAGCATAGGGCCCCGTTCTTGCCTAGTAGTGAGTGTTTCTTGGCTCCTCATTGCTCTCCTCGGGTGACGAGAGGTGAGGAATGGGGAACATTCAGGGATCACATTGCATGCCAGATCCCATGCCCGCCCGCCCTTTGGCACCATTTCTGCCCTCCCGGATTATTATAGCCAGAGAGACATGGAGGTGTTGTAATAAAGAGAACCTGTCACTGTGGTACTGATACAGGAATGTGAGCTGTGTGATTGGGTACTGATGATCAATCATTAGTACAGGTGCCATTCCTCAGATGATGGGGGTGTCAGCCAGGCCTTGGTGAAGGAGTAGAGCCCCTGGCAGCTTTTATTGCCCTCCATGACATCCATTGGAGAGAGTTCTCCAATAGACACCTGGCAGGGGCTCTCCCTTCCCCCACTTCCTGTAACACCGTTGTCTCCAGGACAGGAAATGAGGGCAATGCTTCTAACACAGCCCTAGGAGGAGATAACAATCCCACAGGGGGTCTGGTAATTGGCAGTAAAAAGACTGGGAGTTGTAGTCCCTCTAAGGGGCAGTGACAGGACATGCTGGGAGATGCAGTTTATCTAGGGGACAGTGACAAGAAATTCTGGGAGTTGTAGTTCCTCTAGGGGGCAATGATAGGTCATGCTGGGAGTTGTAGTCCCTCTAGGGGCAGTGACAAGTCATGCTGGGAGTCACAGTTCCTATAGGGGGCAGTGAATGGACATGCTGGGAGTTGTAGTTCCTCTAGGGGGTTGTGAATGGTCATGCTGGGAGTTGTAGTTCCTATAGGAGGCAGTGATGAGACTTGCTGGGAGTTGTAGTCCCTCTAGGAGGCAGTGATGAGACTTGCTGGGAGTTGCAGTCCCTCTAGGAGGCAGTGATGAGACATGCTGGGAGTTGTAGTTCCTATAGGAGGCAGTGATGAGACTTGCTGGGAGTTGTAGTCCTTCTAGAGCGCAGTGACAGGACATTATAGGAGTTGTAGTTTCTCTTGTGGCAGTGAATGGACATGATGGGGGTTGTAGTCCTCCCAGGGGCAGTGACAGGTAATGCTGGCAGTGGCAGAACATGCTGGCGGTTGTAGTCCCTCTAGGGGTCAGTGACAGGTAATGCTGGGAGTTGTAGTCCCTCTAGGGGGCAGTGACGGGACATGCTGGGAGTTATAGTCCCTCTAGGGGCAGTGACGGGACATGCTGGGAGTTGTAGTCCCTCTAGGGGGTCAGTGACAGGACATGCTGGGAGTTGTAGTTCCTCTAGAGGCAGTGACAGGACATGCTGGGAGTTGTAGTTCCTCTAGGGGCAGTGACAGGACATGCTGGGAGTTGTAGTCCCTCTAGGGGGTCAGTGACAGGTAATGCTGGGAGTTGTAGTCCCTCTAGGGGTCAGTGACAGGTAATGCCGGGAGTTGTAGTCCCTCTAGGGGGGGGTCAGTGAATGAACATGCTGGGAGTTGTAGTCCCTCTAGGGGGTCAGTGCATTGACACGCTGGGAGTTGTAGTCCCCCTGGGACTCCCGCGCCTCTCTCTAATCGCTCATCTCTAGCTACAGATCTTATAAAGCCCGCCCACACTCCCCTCCCTCCACCCATGACAGAGCGCAGAGCCCCGCCCAATGACCATGCGGGTCTCCTCCCTGCTTGTCAGCTCTGTCCGCTGTGAATAAAGCTGTGTGAAGGCGGAAGTGCGGGGTGAAGTGGAGTAGTAAGATGGCGGAGGGTGGAGGAGAGGATAGCGGCTCCCCGCTATGTATGATCGTACTGGGGATGGCGGGCTCCGGGAAAACAACCTTCACCCAGGTAGGTAGGTGTGTGGGGGGAGGAGAGGATGGTGTCCCCCTCTCTCCTGTACTCATCTTCTCTATGAGGTCAGGTTCACTTCATACACATCCTCGCCAGGGAGGACACGTGACAGATGAGATATCCCCGCCCCTGCGTGTGTGAGGTCTGAGGAGTCCCCGCCCCCGCGTGTGTGAGGTCTGAGGAGTCCCCGCCCCCTGCGTGTGTGAGGTCTGAGGAGTCCCCGCCCCCTGCGTGTGTGAGGTCTGAGGAGTCCCCGCCCCCTGCGTGTGTGAGGTCTGAGGAGTCCCGCCCCCTGCGTGTGTGAGGTCTGAGGAGTCCCCGCCTCCACGTGTGTGAGGTCTGAGGACGCAAGTGGGTCGGCCAATCAGGGGAGAGCCACATGTTTGGGGGCGGGGCAGAATGTACCACTAGTTTATTGGTTCAGATACCAGGACCAGTCCATAAACTCCTCCATTAAAGAATGGAGCGATGTGATTGGCTGGGATGAGATATGTATTCCTATGTCTGCTTTTTCTTCTCCTACAGAGACTTACCTCCTATCTACATGGGAAGGGCTCCGCCCCCTACACCATCAACCTGGACCCCGCCGTCCACGAGATCCCCTTCCCTGCCAATATAGGTATGTACTATAATCCCCTCCCCTGCTTAAACCATCAACCTGGACCATGCTGTCCACGAGAGCCCCTTTGCCAACAAAGGTATGTACTATAATCCCCTCCCCTGCTTAAACCTTCAACCTGGACCCCGCTGTCCACGAGATCCCCTTCCCTGCCAACATAGGTATGTACTACAATCCCCTCCCCTGCTTTAACGATCAACCTGGACCCCGCTGTCCACGAGAGCCCCTTTGCCAACATAGGTATGTACTACAATCCCCTCCCCCGCTTAAACCATCAACCTGGACCATGCTGTCCACGAGAGCCCCTTTGCCAACAAAGGTATGTACTATAATCCCCTCCCCTGCTTAAACCTTCAACCTGGACCCCGCTGTCCACGAGATCCCCTTCCCTGCCAACATAGGTATGTACTACAATCCCCTCCCCTGCTTTAACGATCAACCTGGACCCCGCTGTCCACGAGAGCCCCTTTGCCAACATAGGTATGTACTACAATCCCCTCCCCGCTTAAACCATCAACCTGGACCCCGCTGTCCACGATAGCCCCTTTGCCAACAAAGGTATGTACTATAATCCCCTCCCCTGCTTAAACCTTCAACCTGGACCCCGCTGTCCACGAGATCCCCTTCCCTGCCAACATAGGTATGTACTACAATCCCCTCCCCTGCTTTAACGATCAACCTGGACCCCGCTGTCCACGAGAGCCCCTTTGCCAACATAGGTATGTACTACAATCCCCTCCCCCGCTTAAACCATCAACCTGGACCCCGCTGTCCACGATAGCCCCTTTGCCAACAAAGGTATGTACTATAATCCCCTCCCCTGCTTAAACCTTCAACCTGGACCCCGCTGTCCACGAGATCCCCTTCCCTGCCAACATAGGTATGTACTACAATCCCCTCCCCTGCTTTAACGATCAACCTGGACCCCGCTGTCCACGAGAGCCCCTTTGCCAACATAGGTATGTACTACAGTCCCCTCCCCCGCTTAAACCATCAACCTGGACCCCTTTCCCCCACCAACATAGGAATGTACTACAATACCCACCCCCCCTACACCATGAACCTGGACCCTGCCATCCATGAGATCCCCTCCCCCGCCAACATAGAGTATGTACTATATTCCCCCCCCCCCCCCAAACTAACATGATCTGTGTGTCTCTCTGCAGATATTCGGGACACTGTGAACTACAAAGAGGTGATGAAGCAGTATCCTTCCCACAGAGATACCTAGACATGGGGGGAGGGGCATCCATTGTGGATATGTGACACGGCACAGAGGGGGGTTGTCTATGGGGGCGGGGGGCTCGAGTCCTGTGGGAACGACGGTGCTGTACTTCTTCTACAGCAGGAACGCCGTTCCATTAACAGGACTGGCCTCAACCATGGGAGAGAGGGCAGGGCCGATCCTGGGTGGGTGCACGGGGCGCACCGCACCCAGGCGCTCCGAGCTGAGGCAGAGTGGTGGAGGTGTCCAATGACCCTCTACTGATAGACGGCTCAGAACACCTTTCCAGCCGCAGACACTTGCCTCTTGCCCCACCAGGGCAAGCCCAATCAGTGCCAATGGGGGTCAGTCCGCCTCCCGGGTGCCACACATTGGAGAAGGGGGGGCACGCCCGTCTTCCCCCCCCCCCCCCCTTCCTCCCTCAGTCCTCCTCCACCAACAGCACCTGTAACCAGTTCCCGCCTCCTAGAGTCCAGTGATAGGCGGAACAGTGGCGGCGTGTATTGTAGGAGGCGGAACCTTGTTACAGGGGCTGCTGGGGGAGGAGGACTGAGGGAGGGGAAGACAGGCGTGCCCCCCCTTCTCCAATGTGTGGCACCCGGAAGGCGGACTGACCCCCGTTGTCACTGAGTGGGGCTTGCCCTGGTGTGGGCACTGATTGGGGCTTTCCCTGGGGAGGACACTGATTGGGGCTTTCCCTGGGGAGGACACTGATTGGGGCTTTCCCTGGGGAGGACACTGATTGGGGCTTTCCCTGGGGAGGACACTGATTGGGGCTTTCCCTGGGGAGGACACTGATTGGGGCTTGCCCTGGGGAGGACACTGATTGGGGCTTGCCCTGGTGCCGGGCCACTGATTGGGGCTTGCCCTGGTGTGGGGACACTGATTGGGGCTTGCCCTGGTGTGGGGACACTGATTGGGGCTTGCCCTGGTGCCGGGCCACTGATTGGGGCTTGCCCTGGTGTGGGGACACTGATTGGGGCTTGCCCTGGTGTGGGGACACTGATTGGGGCTTGCCCTGGTGTGGGGACACTGATTGGGGCTTGCCCTGGTGCCGGGACACTGATTGGGGCTTGCCCTGGTGTGGGGGACACTGATGGGGCTTGCCGCCCTGGTGTGGGGGACACTGATGGGGCTTGCCGCCCTGGTGTGGGGGACACTGATGGGGCTTGCCGCCCTGGTGTGGGGGACACTGATGGGGCTTGCCGCCCTGGTGTGGGGGACACTGATGGGGCTTGCCGCCCTGGTGTGGGGGACACTGATTGGGGCTTGCCGCCCTGGTGTGGGGACACTGATGGGGCTTGCCGCCCTGGTGTGGGGACACTGATGGGGCTTGCCGCCCTGGTGTGGGGACACTGATGGGGCTTGCCGCCCTGGTGTGGGGGACACTGATTGGGGCTTGCCGCCCTGGTGTGGGGACACTGATGGGGCTTGCCGCCCTGGTGTGGGGACACTGATGGGGCTTGCCGCCCTGGTGTGGGGACACTGATGGGGCTTGCCGCCCTGGTGTGGGACACTGATGGGGCTTGCCGCCCTGGTGTGGGGACACTGATGGGGCTTGCCGCCCTGGTGTGGGGACACTGATGGGGCTTGCCGCCCTGGTGTGGGGACACTGATGGGGCTTGCCGCCCTGGTGTGGGGACACTGATGGGGCTTGCCGCCCTGGTGTGGGGACACTGATGGGGCTTGCCGCCCTGGTGTGGGGACACTGATGGGGCTTGCCGCCCTGGTGTGGGGACACTGATGGGGCTTGCCGCCCTGGTGTGGGACACTGATGGGGCTTGCCGCCCTGGTGTGGGACACTGATGGGGCTTGCCGCCCTGGTGTGGGACACTGATGGGGCTTGCCGCCCTGGTGTGGGGACACTGATGGGGCTTGCCGCCCTGGTGTGGGGACACTGATGGGGCTTGCCGCCCTGGTGTGGGGACACTGATGGGGCTTGCCGCCCTGGTGTGGGGACACTGATGGGGCTCGCCGCCCTGGTGTGGGGACACTGATGGGGCTTGCCGCCCTGGTGTGGGGACACTGATGGGGCTTGCCGCCCTGGTGTGGGGACACTGATGGGGCTTGCCGCCCTGGTGTGGGACACTGATGGGGCTTGCCGCCCTGGTGTGGGACACTGATGGGGCTTGCCGCCCTGGTGTGGGACACTGATGGGGCTTGCCGCCCTGGTGTGGGACACTGATGGGGCTTGCCGCCCTCGTGGGGGGACGGTGATCAGGCTGCATTTGATGGGCACTGAGGAGTGAGCAGCCCGGGACCTGGGCCCCACTTTGCACAATCAACACAGGCAGCCTGAGGACATAGTGGTGTGTGTTTACACACGTTTTTATTTTTTGAGGTGGGGGCGGGAATCTTGGGTGAGTTCCCCCCCCCCCCAGGGCCTGACCCCTGGGCGGGGGGTTATAAGGTCACGGGGAGGGTGTCTATGGGGACATGGGCATAGTGGAGAGGTGTTGTCTGTGGGGACTTTGGGCACCGGGGGGGGGGGTTGTCTATAGGGACATAAGTACAAGGGGGGGGGGGTCTATTGGCACAGAATGGGGGGTCATTATAGGGATGGGGGGTTGTCTATGGGCACAGAGGGGGTCTCCATTCTATGAGTTGCTCGGTCTGTGTTTGGTTTCCTGAGCTCCTTCCACAGATACGGACTTGGACCTAATGGCGGAATTGTCACGGCCCTCAACCTCTTTGCAACGCGTTTCGATCAGGTGAGTGTGTGTGTGTGTCTCGCCCCCCCCTCACACCTTGGCTCTTCTTCCTGTTTCATCAGCTGCAATGTCGCCTTTCCTCAGGGGCCCATTAGCTGTCACCTATGTTCATGTTTTCTTTTCTTTTTTTTCATTGGAGCAACATTTCTTCAATGTGATTGGTTTTCTGGAGTCACATGGTAATGGTGATCTTGTTCTAGGTGGTGAAGTTCATCGAGAAGAGGCAGGAGAACATTCGGTGAGTGTCATGGCACCAGCTCTTGGCTCTACCATCTAACTAATGGAAGTTCAACCAGGGGCTGGTACTTGAGTCAGGAGGGCTGGTCGGGGGCTGGTACCTGAGGCAGGAGGGCTGGTCGGGGGCTGGTACCTGAGGCAGGAGGGCTGGTCGGGGGCTGGTACCTGAGGCAGGCGGGCTGGTCGGGGCCTGGTTCCTGAGGCAGGAGGGCTGGTCGGGGGCTGGTACCTGAGGCAGGAGGGCTGGTCGGGGGCTGGTACCTGAGGCAGGCGGGCTGGTCGGGGGCTGGTACCTGAGGCAGGCGGGCTGGTCGGGGGCTGGTACCTGAGGCAGGAGGGCTGGTCGGGGGCTGGTACCTGAGGCAGGAGGGCTGGTCGGGGGCTGGTACCTGAGGCAGGAGGGCTGGTACCTGAGGCAGGAGGGCTGGTCGGGGGCTGGTACCTGAGGCAGGCGGGCTGGTCGGGGGCTGGTACCTGAGGCAGGCGGACTGGTCGGGGGCTGGCATCTGAGGCGGGCTGGCACCTGAGGCAGGCGGGCTGGTCGGGGGCTGGCAGCTGAGGCAGGCGGGCTGGTCGGGGGCTGGCAGCTGAGGCAGGCGGGCTGGTCGGGGGGCTGGCAGCTGAGTCAGGCGGGCTGGTCGGGGGGCTGGCAGCTGGTCGGGGGGCTGGCAGCTGAGTCAGGCGGGCTGGTCGGGGGGCTGGCAGCTGAGTCAGGCGGGCTGGTCGGGGGCTGGCAGCTGAGTCAGGCGGGCTGGTCGGGGGCTGGCAGCTGAGTCAGGCGGGCTGGTCGGGGGCTGGCATCTGAGCCAGGCGGACTGGTCGGGGGCTGGCAGCTGAGTCAGGCGGACTGGTCGGGGGCTGGCAGCTGAGTCAGGCGGACTGGTCGGGGGCTGGTAACTGCGGCAGGCAGGCTGCTCATGGGTTGGAATTCTCAACCTATCTCCAGTGATGTCCACCGTTGAAAATCTTTTTGGTTGCTAGATGGCGCTTCTCTCCAGGGTTGAATAACACCCACTATCATCTGACCTCCTTTCTGAGGATCCATGGTGTCATACACTCCCCCTGGGGGCTCCCGGCCAGTAGGTGCAGCACTAAAGACTCCTCACCCTGCTGGAGGAAGGAAAGTCATAACCGGAATGTCATAAGACCGGCTGCAAAAAAATGTATAAAGATTTGTGGAGGGGAAGGGGGTTGGTCAGTCAGGATCTGGGCATATTGGCTCCCGTTTGGCAGGCAGAATAGACTTGAAAATGTGATAATGATTTGCTCCTCCCATGTGCCCGCCCCAGCAGAGCTGCTGCCGTTTCCTGTTATTCACACCAATAGACTGTCTCTTCTCTTTATTCTGTAGGTATGTTGTAATCGACACCCCGGGGCAGATCGAAGTCTTCACATGGTCGGCCTCCGGGGCCATTATTACAGAAGCCTTGGTGAGTTCCCAGGAGGGGCCCCTCCTATTGCGGGTCCTTGTTCTACTTTATGCAATGCAGTCAGGGAAGGCCAGAGGTCATGTTTAAACGGCCCCCGGCCTGTACCATTGTCTGCAATGAGCAGATCTTTGGGAATCCTTGTGATCCGGGTCAGGTGATCTGATATCTGCTCTGTTATTGGTAAATGTTGTGCTCTTCCCCAGGCCTCCACCTTCCCCTCTGTGGTGGTGTATGTGATAGATACGTCCCGCAGCGTCAACCCCGTCACCTTCATGTCCAACATGCTCTACGCCTGCAGGTGAGTGTAATGATGGGGGCGCTGTCGTGGCGCAAGATAGGGGGTACACACTGGCGGAGGGAAGGAGGGGGTTACACGGTGTGATGGCGGAGAAAAGGGAGGGGTTACACGGTGTGATGGCGGAGGAAAGGGAGGGGTTATACAGTGCCGAGTAAAGGGGGGGGTTACACGGTGTGATGGCTGAGAGAAGGGAGGTTACATGGTGTGGAGGGAAGGGGGGGTTACACGGTGGGATGGCGGGGGGGAGGGAGGGGGGGGGTTACACGGTGTGATGGTGGTGCGGAGGGAAAGGGGGGGTGCGCATGTCTGATACTACCTGTACATATCTGATGTGTCGTCTTCTCTTCCAGCATCATGTATAAGACTAAACTTCCCTTCATTGTTGTCATGAACAAGGTGAGTAATACATGTCTAGTGGTGGGGATGGGCATCAGGCACTACAATGGAGGGTCTTTGGGATAGGTTCCTGTGTATTTATTCTCTCTAGTGGTGGGGATGGGCATCGGGCACCACAATGGAGGGTCCTTTGGATGGGCATCAGGCACTACAATGGAGGGTCCTTGGGATGGGTTCCTGTATATTTATCATCTCTGGTGGTGGGGATGGGCATAATGCACTACAATGAAGGGTCCTGGGTATGGGCATCGGGCACTACAATGGAGGGTCCTTGGGATGGGTTCCTGTATATTTATCATCTCTGGTAGTGGGATTGGGCATCAGGTAGTACAATGGAGGGTCCTTAGGATGAACTCGAAATAGGGTCTTGTGTATTTATCATCTCTGGTAGTGGGAATGTGCATCAGTTAGTACAATGGAGGGTTTTTGGGATGGGTTCCTTTGTATTTATCCTGTCTAGTAGTAGGGATGGGCATCAGGCACTACAATGAAGGGTCCTTGAAATAGGGTCTTGTGTATTTACCACCTCTGGTGGTGGGGATGGGCATCAGGCACTACAATGGAGGGTCCTTGGGACGGGTTCCTGTGTATTTATCCTTTCTAGTGGTGGGGATGGGAATCTGGCACTACAATGGAGGGTCTTTGGAATGGGTTCCTGTATATTTATCATCTCTAGTAGTGGGAATGGGCATCAGGTAGTACAATGGAGGATCCTCAGAAGAGGGTCTTGTGTATTGATCATCTCTGGTGGTGGGGATGGGCATCAGGCACTACAATGGAGGGTCCTTGGGATGGGCATCAGGCACTACAATGGAGGGTCCTTGGGATGGGTTCCTGTGTATTTATCATCTCTGGTAGTGGGGATGGGCATCGGGTAGTACAATGGAGGGTCCTAGGGATGGGCATCAAGCAGTACAATGGAGGATCCTTGAAATAGGGTCCTGTGTATTTATCATCTTTGGTGGTGGGGATGGGCATCAGGCACTACAATGGAGGATCCTTGGGCATCAGGCAATACAATGGAGGGTCTTTGGAATGGGTTCCTGTATATTTATCATCTCTGGTAGTGGGAATGGGCATCGGGTAGTACAATGGAGGGTCTTTGGGATGGAGGGTCCTCAGAATAGGGCCTTGTGTATTTCTCATCTCTGGTGGTGGGGATGGGCATAATGCACTACAATGAAGGGTCCTAGGGATGGGCATCAAGCAGTCCAAAGGAGGGTCCTCAGAATAGGGTCTTGTGTATTTCTCATTTCTGGTGGTGGGGATGGGCATATGCACTACAATGAAGGGTCCTAGGTATGGGCATCAAGCAGTACAATGGAGGGTCCTCAGAATAGGGTCTTGTGTGTTTCTCATCTCTAGTATCTCTAGTGGTGGGGATGAGCATCAGGGCACTAAAGGGTAATGGAGGGTCTTTGGGATGGGCATCGGGCACTAAAATGGAGGGTCTTTGGAATGGGTTCCTGTGTATTTATCCTCTCTGGTAGTGGGAATGGGCATCATGTAGTACAATAGAGGGTCCTTAGGATGAACTCTTGTGTATTTATCGCCTCTTGTGGTGAGGATGGGATTCAGGCAGTAATAATCTACCTTTTTCTGTAGACAGACATAATCGATCACAGCTTTGCGGTGGAGTGGATGCAGGACTTCGAGACGTTCCAGGACGCTCTGAATCAGGAGACCTCCTACGTCAGTAACTTGACGCGATCCATGAGCCTGGTCCTGGAAGAGTTCTATAACGCATTGCGGGTAAGGTGCTTAGTGAATGTGCGCCATGTTTGTGTGAGTGGTCGGGCACGGTGCTGACGGTCTCGGCTCTCCTCAGGTGGTTGGCGTGTCATCAATGACCGGAGCCGGGATGGATGAATTTTTCGTCAAGCTTTCAGAGGCAGCCGAAGAATATGAGAAGTGAGTGATGAGAGGTGGCCGGTACATGGGCCCCTTTGGGTATGGGGGACGTGGTGGGCCTCTTCTACATACAAGGCCCACCACTGAGTTCTGGAAGCTTTCAATGAGAGGTTGTTGGGGTTTTTTTTTTTACTTGAATATTTGGTATATCTAGACAAAATAATTTTTCGTTCTTGTTCTCTGAGGGACAAAAGTCATAAACTTTTCAAGTTCTACTTCTGCCTACAGCAGGATCCAGAAAGTGGAACATAAAAATATTGTAGACTAGTCCAGGATAACCCTTCCTCCTCCAGTCCAGGATAACCCCCTCCTCCTCCAGTCCAGGATAACCCCCTCCTCCTCCAGTCCAGGATAACCCCCTCCTCCTCCAGTCCAGGATAACCCCCTCCTCCTCCAGTCCAGGATAACCCCCTCCTCCTCCAGTCCAGGATAACCCCCTCCTCCTCCAGTCCAGGATAACCCCTCCTACTCCCAGCATGGCCTGATCCACCTGATTGGCAGATCTCCATTTGGCCTTCTCAAGTCTTTTGGATCGAGATGTCCTTCCCCCGGTTTTGTAGCAGAATGTGGGGGTTTACCTTATAACCTTTTCACTGTTCCCAAAATAAAAGGGGGGTCTCTGCCTCATCTTGTATTTCAAAGCTCTAAGGCAGTCTTTCTCTACCTTTTTTACCCCAGAGCCGGGGTCCACAAACTTTACAAAGGGCCATTTTACTGTCCTTTAAAACTTTAGGGGGCCAGACTAAGGCCAGTGGGAGTAGAAAACGTTGTTGGCTGGTGCTAAAAAAAAAAATTGGGGGGGCGCAAACGAAAAAAAAAAAAAACATCAAGCGCAGCCGCTGTGCCCCATCAAGTGCAGCCGCCAGTGTGTGCCCCATCAAGTGCAGCTGCCAGTGTGTGCCCCATCAAGTGCAGCTGCCAGTGTGTGCCCCATAAATTGCCGCCAGTGTGTGCCCCATAAATTGCCGCCAGTGTGTGCCCCATAAATTGCCGCCAGTGTGTGCCCCATCAAGTGCAGCCGCCAGTGTGTGCCCCATCAAGTGCAGCCGCCAGTGTGTGCCCCATAAATTGCCGCCAGTGTGTGCCCCATCAAGTGCAGCCACCAGTGTGTGCCCCATCAAGTGCAGCCACCAGTGTGTGCCCCGTAAATTGCCACCGCCGGTGTGTGCCCCGTAAATTTCCGCCGCCAGTGTGTGCCCCTTTAAGTATAGCCGCTGTGCCCATCAATTGCCGCCAGTGTTTTCCCCATCAAGCACAGCCGCCAGTGTGTCGCCCATCAATTGCCACCATTGTGTGCCCCATCAATTGCCGCCAGTGTGCCCCACCCGCCTGGCACTTGCCTGTCTCAGGTCACGGCGCTGTCCTCCACGCTGCGGATCCTCGATGTCTTCTCCCGTCTTCTGCTATGATTGCACACCTAATAGGCATCCAATCGCAGCACCTGTCGCTTCAACCAGACCCGCACCTGTGTGGCACCTGATTGGCTGAGAGGCGGGTCAGTGTTAGGGAAGCAATTTATTCGCGATTTACAAAGCCAGTGCTCAGTCCTGCTGTAGGTGGCAGTATAACACAACAGTCTCTGACTTCCTGTGTCCTTCAATAGGCTGCAAGGATTGTTCTGCCTTCCGCCATTCTGCTGTAACCTTTAACTGTCTGTTCGTTCTCAGAGAGTACCGTCCGGAGTACGAACGTCTGCGCAGAGATGCGGTAAGTTTAATTTCTCGTGTGGCCCTGCAGATGGGGGAGGGGCCTGTGGGTACACCTTGTAATCATGATCTCCTGATTTGTGTGTTTTCCCATTATCAGGAGGAAGAGAAGAGGAAGGAACAGCAGGAGCAGATGAACAGGCTCCATAGAGATATGGGCTCCGTGGATCTGGACCCCACGCAGTCCACAGGTAACAAACGGTGGTGGGAGGAGGTCTTTATCGGTTTTTATGTAGGGTGATGTGTGGACATCTGGTGGCGCTATCTTGACAGGTCCCCTTTGTAAAGAGTCTGCTGTGATTGGGTGGGGGAGGGGGTAGAAGGTTGTCTTGTAGAAATCTCCCATCATACACCCTTTATGTTTGTAGAGGAGGCAGTGGAAGGTCCATCAGATCTCATCATGACCCGCGGGAATATGGAAGAGGAGGAGGCGGAGGACAGTGACACCGATGACATCGACCACTCCGGTGAGACTTTGCCCCTGATTGGGACACGTGTGTGTGTGTGTGTGTGTGTGTGTGTGTGTCGCACAAAAACATTGTCCGTTCTGAGCTCAGTAAGGATATGCGAGATCTCTGATAATATAGGATGGCTTGGGGGGCCTCTCCAGTCCCTTCCCCTTTTAACCTTTTGGGAATTTAGGCGCTTTAGTTTCTCTTCCATTCATGGACGGACACAGCAGCCTTTGACCTTAGGGTTATATCCGCTTCCTTCAGGAGAGTTTAGGCAGAAAAAAGCACTTTTAAGTGTTAACCCTTTCCTCAGTGCGGCTCCTCCCAGGGGGCGTGGCCCCCGGGTATAACCCACACCCTGCTCTAGCAGCCTCAGTTTTTCCTCTGCCCAACGACAGGAGAGGACAGGCACTCAGGAGTCCTGTACTCTAGAGATTTTTTTCTGGCGATTTTTTTATTTTATTTTTTTATTTTTTTTCGCTTTTTATTATTTTGTTCCCACGCCTTACCTTCCCTTTTGGAATTTAGGCACCACCTTGAAGTCCTGCCCCCCTTTGGGAATCTAGGCTTCTCCTCCCTCTTTGGCAATCTAGGCTCCTCCTCCCTCCTCTTGGGAATCTAGGCTCCTCCTTTCTCCTCTTGGGAATCTAGGCTCCTCCTTTCTCCTCTTGGGAATCTAGGCTCCTCCTTTCTCCTCTTGGGAATCTAGGCTCCTCCTTTCTCCTCTTGGGAATCTAGGCTCCTCCTTTCTCCTCTTGGGAATCTAGGCTCCTCCTTTCTCCTCTTGGGAATCTAGGCTCCTCCTTTCTCCTCTTGGGAATCTAGGCTCCTCCTTTCTCCTCTTGGGAATCTAGGCTCCTCCTTTCTCCTCTTGGGAATCTAGGCTCCTCCTTTCTCCTCTTGGGAATTTAGGCTCCTCATTTCTCTTCTTGGGAATCTAGGCTCCTCATTTCTCTTCTTGGGAATCTAGGCTCCTCCTTTCTCCTCTTGGGAATCTAGGCTCTTACTTTCTCCTCTTGGGAATCTAGGTGCCCCCTTTCTCCTCTTGGGAATCTAGGTGCCCCCTTTCTCCTCTTGGGAATTCAGGTACCTCCTTTAACTCCCTCCTCCCCATGGAGTTTAGGTGCCTCCCTCAAGCCCAAACATCCCCCCCCCCTGGGAATTTAGACTCCTCCTCTGGCTCGTTGAGGACCTTTTTCCCCTTTTTGGGAATTTAGGCACCTCTTTCATGCCTACCTTTTTGGAAGTTTAGACGCCTGGTCGCTTATGGACTTAGTCATGGGCAGGGCTGTCTTAATGAGAGGGCACACCTGAGCACTGCACTTTCCCCAAAGCAGCTGGTCCTTGAGCCCACACTGCCCCGGAATTAGGGGCCCCATGATGGCACTGAGAGTGATAGATACACAGGGGAGGCAGTTTGCCTCCTACCTACTTGATGTCTGTTTACCTGCACTGTCATCATTGTAGGGGGCCCCAGAGCATTACTTTGCCCAGGGGCCCATGATGCTATTAAGACGGCCCTGGTCATGGGGTGTAAAAGTCCAACATGGAGGAACTTAAAGTGGATGTAAACCAGTGTTAATTTCGTCGACTAAATTATTTTAGTCGACTACCTTTTTAATACCATTTTAGTCGACTAAAATAGGACTAAAACAATTGAGATGACTCAAATACGACTAAAATTAAAATGGCATTTTAGGCAAAAGACTAAAACTAAATTGAAATTTGACGTCAAAATGAACACTGGTCTGTAGTGCATGTTCATACCTCCATACCATAAATAGCAGCTCGTTTTGCACAGAGTGGCCCCGAACCTTGTCTTCTGGGGTCCCTCGGCGGCTGTCTCTGGTCCTCCCTGCAAGAACTCATCACATTCATGCGAGAGCTCACATGGTCATAGCAGGCCATAGCCGCTCACTGTATCACTCGGCCCTGCCCCTCGGCGCGCCACGTCACTGGATGTGATTGACCGCAGCGCCAGCCAATGGCTGCGCTGCTCTTAATCCATCCGCTCTAGCGAATCAGCGGCGAAGAGGATCTCTGGACCGGGCGTGGGACTTTCGACGGGTCAGGTAAGTAAAACGGGGGCTTGGGGGGGGGCATCATCGGATGTTTTTTCACTTTAATGCATAGATTGCATTAAGATGACATGTTTTTTCCTTTACAACTCCTTTAATTCTTGTACTGGGGATATTTGCTTTCGTGTTATACAAATATTGGGATTGGCGACTCCATATGGCCCCCTGTCGGTGGATACATACTCAAATGTTAGTAGACTAAAATGTCCTGGAGATTTAGTCGACTAAAATCTCCAGTACATTTTTAGTCGACTAAATACGACTAAAACAATTGCAGAAGACTAAAATGGCATTTTAGTCCTAAGACTAAGGCCCCTTTCACACTAGGCGGACTCCGTCTCAGTGAAGTCCGCCGTCTTCCGCCAGCTCAGCGGGAGATCTCTCCACAGAGCCAGCGGATGACAAGTCCCTCTCTGCTCACTGAGCGGGGAGGGGCTTGTGCAGCGCCGCTGTCTCCTATGGAGAGATCTGATGAAAAGGGACAGCATGTCCCTGTTCATTAGATCTTATCCGATTCGCCATGGATGGATGGCGACGTATCGCCATCCGTCTGATTTGGTCGGATGTCAGCAGACATGTCTCCGCGGTGCTGACATCCGACGCTCCATAGAGAAGTATGGAGCGGCCGTTCAGGTCCGCTGACAAATATGACAGGTGGACCTGAACGGTCCCGACCGCTTGAAAGGGGCCTAAAACTAAATTGAAATTTGCTGCCAAAATGAACACTGTTGTAAACCCTTGCATGTAGCCAGTGAAGTGAGCAGCCTCAGATGATACACAGAGATGAAACAAATCAAGTTTTACATGTACATCTGCTCTCTTCAGCTTTTAATACGGTTTAGAAAGTGCACGTCCTGTTAATAATAGCAAGAGCAGCCTTACGCGGAACCCGACGAACGCAAACAACGTAAAATGCGTACGCAGGGTGCGCGTAGGGTTGTGAATCGGCGTTAGTATGCAATTTGCATACTCTACGCTGACCACTACGGGAACGCCACCTAGTGGCCAGCGTAAGAATGCAGCCTACGATGCGACGGCGTAAGAGCCTTATGCCAGCCATATCTTAGGCTGCAGTCGGCGTAACGAGCTTCCTGAATACAGAAAAGTCGTTACGCCGGCGCAACTAAGCAATTGCGCTCTGAATCTACCCCAATGTTTATTTTGGAAAGCTGAGCAGCGCGGTGTCTTCCTGGATCTGTACAATGTCTGATCTTCTTCCGTATTCTCTCCCCTCTGCAGTGGCCGAGACCCAGCAAGAGGAACCGGCTTTCCACAACTTTCTGCAGCAGATGAAGAGCAAGTATCGGGAGAAGATGGAGAAGTGATGGCGGCTCGGTGTGATCAGTGAGGAGCCCCAATCGGAGGCCATATCGCACCCCTCCCCCTCTGGATCCGGCGTATGAAAGACAAAGCCAGGGCCGGTTATCAGCCTATTTTGCTGATGTGCGATTGGTCAGCCTGAGCTCTGCCAGGGACGATGGGATGTGGCTTTTATTTGCTGTGTAATAATGAACAGGACTGTTTATTTCTATACAATATAATATTCATTGTTTTGTAATAATCTCAGTGGTGTTTTGTGCGTCGGCTACAGAATGTTCTATCATTGATGGATAATCTGCGCATGTGCGGTGCGTAACGTCACTTCAGCTCCTCTCCTGATCAGCTGGCGTGATGTCAACCCACGTGTCCCGGATTGCCCGGGACTGTCCCGCAATTGACATGTCTGTCCCGGGCACCTTCATTCTGGGACAATACAATGTCCCGGAATGAAATGAAGGACACCCCCTACTAACTAATAACTACATTTCCAGAACTGGTTGCTAGGGCCGGTGATCTGCCGATTATGGTCCCGGCTATCGTGAAAGTTCCTGCGCAGGCGCAATCTGATCTGCCGATATGGTTCCGGCTAACGAGAAAGTTCCTTTGCCGACGGAAATCTCCGAACCTCGGCCGGCATCCAGGGCGATGTGGATTTCGAGGAAAGTGGCCAGTCGGCCTCACGTCCTTGCTCGGCCTCCTGGCTCTTTTTTTTTAACATCCTCCAATACACGGGGATGTTAAAGAATGAGCCTGGATGCCGGGGCGAGGTTCGGAGATTTCCGTCGGCAAGTTTGCGCCTGCGCAGTCCTTGAAGGAACTTTCCCGTTAGGGGAACCTTTAAGGACAAGTCACCGGCACTGCCTGGCGTCTTGCAACCATTGACAATTTACTCTGGCCGGGAGCGAGGCCTGCGCCTAGTGCAGCGCTGTTGTCCCCACCCACCTCGGCACCCAGCAGGGACTGGTGTGATTTTTCACTCTCCAGATAGTGACGCCACTGCTTTTACTTGGACGCATGCGGTTCATGCAGAGGGAGTGACAGCGGCACTGCATCTGGTGGCAGGCTACGGGTGGTGGGCGGCACTGCATCTGGTGGCAGGCTACGGGTGGCGGGCGGCACTGCATCTGGTGGCAGGCTACGGGTTGCAAGCGGCACTGCATCTGGTGGCATATTCCCCTGACAAATAACCCGCCACCAAATTTCCCCATCAACCCCGAGACTACATTCCCCCACCCCCCTCATCTTTTTTTGGGGTAAGGTGAGAGAGGGGGTGTGTCCCTGAATGGCAGTTTGGAAATGTGGTCACCCTAGTGTGCATTGCGCAGATCGTCTCAGGTATTTAACGATTAGCAAAGCATGGAGGGAGAATTGAATCGTCCCCATTCTGTTTCGCTCTCTGCGCATGCGCGAGACATCACCGATCACGTGACAAGCAGAAGAAAATCTGCACTATTCGTCAGAACGCCGCACTTTGCTTATCGTCGGATAATGCCTCCGATGATCTGCGCATGCGCAGTGTCGACATCACGCCAGCTGATCACGAGAGTGACGTTGCGTCATGCGCAGATCGTCGGAGGCATTTTCTGACGAGATGCACTTTTTGACAGAACATTGGAGGAGTGACCCCCTTTTTGACCACAGAGGGTACTATATTGTGGTGTTTCTCAACTCCAGTCCTCAAGCTTCCCCAACAGGTCGTGTTTTCATGATTTTCCTCAGATGAAACGGCTGGGGTAATTACTAAGGCAGTGAAACTGATCAAATCACCTGTGGAAAGCCTGAAAACATGACCTGTTGGGGCGCCTTGAGGAATGGAGTTGAGAAACACTGCTATATGGTATTTCTATAACCAAAAAGGACAGGAGCGACCCCTGCTGTACACAGTAGGTACTTTTACTCCCATTTCTCATATATAGAGAGCTGGCGTGACGTTGCGTCATGAGCAGATTGTCGGAGGCATTATCCGATGAGATGCACTATTTCAGTGGTCATCAACTCCTGTCCTCAGGGCCCACTAACAGGCCAGGTTTTATGTATTACCTTGGGGAGATGCAGACTAGAATACTGCAACCACTGAGCAGCAAATGAGATCACCTGTCATGTATTTCAGTTATCTTGCAAACCTGGCCTGTTAGTGGGCCCTGAGGACAGGAGTTGATGACCACTGTACTATTTGGCAGAACATGGGAGGAGTGACACCTATTGACCACAGAGGGTACTATATGATTTTATGTAACCAAAAAGGACAGGAACGACCCCTGCTGTACACAGTAGGTACTGCACTGTAACAAAAAAAAGGTAATCAAAGGAGCCTCAATGTTGCTGGGCGGGGAAGAGTGTAGATCAGGGATATGCAATTAGCGGACCTCCAGCTGTTGCAAAACTACAAGTCCCATCATGCCTCTGGGTGTCATGCTTGTGGCTGTCGGAGTCCTGCAATGCCTCATGGGACTTGTAGTTCTGCATCAGCTGGAGGTCCGCTAGTTGCATATCCCTGGTGTAGATGATAACACTTCCGCAGCCCAGAAACAAAGACAATCTCATCTAAATGTGTACAGACTAATGATTAGGTGTGTTCCTCCTAATCAAATGAGCATATTGGGGGGGGACCAAAGGTCCAGAAAGGATTCTTCAAAATGGAACAAACTGGTAATGGCAAAAAAAAAAAAAAAATATGATTATTGAAAACAATTCCACCAAAATATTATTCAAAAAGAGCCAATTACCACCACCACCACATGAATATAAATGTTATCGAAACACAGATGGCCACACCAAACATTCAACCCTCATTCAGACCGTACACCCGCTGGCAAGTAAGTGAAGAATATTTTTTATATTAAAGCGGTGGTTCACCCTTATTAACATCTTTTTAGCATAAAATGAGGCATAGTAGCGCGAGCTACAGTATGCCTGTCTTTATTTTTTTATCCCCGTACTCACAGTGCAATCGTAGAGACAAGATTCCGACTCCCCGCGGGGAATGGGCGTTCCTATGGAGAGGGAAGGTGATTGACGGCCGGCTCTGGCACGTCACGCTCCCCGAAGACAGCCGGAACAGGTCTCGGCTTTTCACGGCGCCTGCGCACAGACTATGCGCAGGCGCCGTGAAGCGCCAAGTCCTATTTCGGGTATTTCCGGAGAAGCGTGACGTGCCAGAGCCGGCCGTCAATCACCTTCCCTCTCCATAGGAACGCCCATTCCCCGCTGGGAGTCGGAATCTTGTCTCTACGATTGCACTGTGAGTACGGGGATAAAAAAATAAATACAGGCATACTGTAGCTCGCGCTACTATGCCTCATTTTATGCTAGAAGAAAAAAAAATGTTTTTTTATTAATAGGGTGAACCCCCGCTTTAATATAAAAAGAATATATAATTTTTTTGTGTGTATATATATGTATATATCTCTATCTTTTTTTTTTTTATTATATATTTTATTAATATATATATAAAAAAAAAAAAAATGAGAGAGATATATCTATCTAATAATCAATGAGAATGTCTGCATATATATTTTTTTTATTAAAATATATATACTTTTTTTTTTAGAGAGAGCTATATCTAATTAATGATCAATGGGAATGTCGACATTGGAACACTTCCGCTGGTGACACTAGTACTGTGTATAGAGAACGATTACAGACAATCCTCAATGGTTTTAGGAACCGTATCTATCCACAGAAGGAGCTTGCAGTGGAGTTTAGGAGTGGGGAGAGGATATGATTTTACTTGATTTCACTATAAATGTTTTTTTTTAAGTAAAATCATATCCTCTCCCCACTCCAAAACTCCACTGCAAGCTCCTTCTGTGGCTCCTGTTTCTAAAACCATTGAGGATTGTCTGTAATCGTTCTCTATACACAATACTAATGTGTTCCAATGTCGACATTCCCATTGATCATTAGATATAGCTCTCTAAAAAAAATATATATATTATATATATTTTAATAAAAAAACTATATGCCAACATTCCCATTGATTATTAGATATATCTCTCATTTTATTTGTATATATTCATAAAATATATAATTGAAAAATGAAATAAAATATATATACCGTGTTTCCCCGAAAATAAGCCCGGGTCTTATATTAATTATGCCAACAAAAGACACAGTAGGGCTTATTTTCAGGGTAGGTCTTACCATGTAATGTGCTGTCTTCTCTCCCCCTCTCTCTCCCTGCCTGTCAGGAATCCCCAGTGTGAACTGAGTTAAAATGCTTGTAAAATCCTCTAATCCACTATATTACAGTATTATATAATGTACAATGTGTGTGTTTCTGTAATATAATTGTGCCAAATACATTTGTTATAGAGCCGCTCTGCACTTCTGTTACCCGCCGGAGCTCTCTTCCCCCCAATTATATTACAGAAACACACACATTGCACATTATAAACTACTGTAATATAGTGGATTATAGGATTTTACAAGCATTTTTAACTAGGGCTTATTTTCGGGGTAGGGCTTATATTGCAGCCCTCCTGGAAAATAATGCTAGGTCTTATTTTCAGGGTAGGTCTTATTTTTGGGGAAACAGGGTATATATATGTGTGTGTACTTTTTTTTTTATATAAATAAATATATATATATACACACACACATTTATTTTCTTTTTTTCCAGGGGTTCACTTACTTACCAGCGGGTGTACGATCTGAATGAGTGTTTGGTGTGGCCATCTGTGTTTTGATAATGTTATCGTATTTTATACACTGAACTACACTGAACCCTGTAACAAGGGACAGAAGTGACCCCTGGGGGAATGTGTAACAAAGGACAGATGTGACGCCAGCTGGCAAGGGCAAGTACTACGTGACACGGTGTAATAATGGACAAGAATGGCTCCTGCTGGCAGTAGCGGGTACTACACTGCACCATGTAACAAGGGACAGAAATGACCATGCATCATGTAACGAGCCAAAGCAGTTACCCCTGCTGCACTGTGTAAGAAAGATTGCCTGCTGGCAATAAAAAAAACTAAATGACACTGTAATAATGGACAAAAGTAACCCCTGCTGGAAGTGCAAGGTACTACACCATGTAATTGGGGACAGAAGTAAACCCTGGGCCACTGTGTAACAAAGAACAGGGGTGACACCTGCTGGCATGGGCAGGTACTACATGATACTGTGTAATAATGTACAAGACTTTGACCCCTGCTAGCAGTAGTGGGTACTACACTGCACCATGTAACAAGGGACAGAAGTGACCCCTGGGGCACTGAGTAACAAATGACAGGGGTGACACCTGCTGGCAATGCCAAGTACTACATAACACTAACTATAGACAAGAGTGACCTCTGCTAGCAGTGGCAGGTACTACACTGCACTGTGTAACAAGGGACAATAGTGAGCCCTGCGGCACTGTGTAACAACAAAGAACAGAGGTGACACCTGCTGGTAGTGGCAGGTACTACATTGCACTGTGTAACATTTGACAAGAGTGACTCCTGGGGCATCGTGTAACTAAGAATGGGAGTGACACCTGCTGGTAGTGGCAGGTACTACATGATACTGTGTAATAATGGACAAGACTGACCCCTGCTGGCAGTGGCAGGTACTACACTACAGCATGTAACAAGGGACAGAAATTACCCCTAGGGCACTGTAACAAAGAACAGGGGTGACACCTGCTGGCAATGCCAAGTACTACATGACACTAACAATGGACAAGAGTGACCTCTGCTAGCAGGGACAGGTGCTACACTAAACAACGAGGGACAGGAGTGACCCTTGCTGGCAGCAGGTACAGCATTACACCCTGCACTAAGGGACAGTAGTAGTAACCCCTGCTGGTAGCAGCAGTTATTATGTACACTGTATTGGGGCTGGAATGCCGCAGGCAGCAGTGGATACAGCCCCACACCACATCATGTATAAAGGTGTCAGGAGTGACCCCTGCTGGCAGTAACAGGGACTACACTGCACCATGTAACAATAGACAGGGGGTGAGAATGGCATTAATGGCCATTCTCATACTGCAGGAAGCTTGGAAAATGTCCCACTCATGAAAAACGGGCTAGGCAAAAGTCAGTGGCACCCTAAAAAAAACAAGTGTGTGATGGTTCAGGAGGAGGTGGAGTGCCCCCACAGATTCCTTGCTGTACAGAGTGGGGTGATGGGTAGGATAAGTGACTGGGACTAAACATTGATCTCTGGCACGGTATTGCTGAGGGTTGGTGTGAGATCAGAGCATAGTAAGGGAAGGACGTCATCACTTCTATTCCATACTCTGATAGCAGAGCCCTGTGGTGACAACCTTTTTACATTCTGGACTCACAGTAGACATGTGCAATTCGTTTAGCTCCGATTTTTTTATTTTTTTTTACGAAATTTGATAAATTTGTTAATTCCGAAATTTGGACATTTCGGAAATGCGAAAGCGTGCATTTCGGAAATGCGAAAGCGTGAATTTCGGAAATGCGAAAGCGTGAATTTCGGAAATGCGAAAGCGTGAATTTCGGAAATGCGAAAAAGGTGAATTTCAGAAATGGGAAAACGTGAATTTCGGAAATGGGAAAACGTGAATTTCGGAAATGGGAAAACGTGAATTTCGGAAATGGGAAAACGTGAATTTCGGAAATGGGAAAACGTGAATTTCGGAAATGGGAAAACGTGAATTTCAGAAATGGGAAAAGGTGAATTTCGGAAATGGGAAAAAGGTGAATTTCGGAAATGTGAAAATTGGAAAATTTCGTAAATTTTCTAAATTGCGAATTTTTGAATTTCAGAATTCCCAATTTTCAAAAGTCTGAATTTCAGATTTTTCGAACTTCAGAGTTTTTCGAACTTCTGAAAAAAACTAAAAAACAAACGAAACGAAAATTAACAAATTTATTCGGCAGTGCACGTGTCTACACAGTGGGCCGGATTCAGATACATTGGTGTATCTTTCCGGGTGGCGTAACGTATCTCAGATACGTTACGCCGCCGTAAATTAGGGCGCAAGTTCTGTATTCAGAAAGAACTTGCGCCCTTAGTTACAGCGGCGTAACGTATGTGTGTCGGCGTAAGCCCACCTAATTCAAATGGGGATGATTTATTTATTAAAATTCTTAAAAGTACAAAAAAGTACAAAACGCAGTCAGTTACCCATAGGCCTTGATGCGTCGAGAACAACAATACAGCAACAACCAAAAAAAATGATGTGGGCGTGTTTTATTTAAATTCACTGTGACCCCACGTACGTGACGTATTTTACGAACGGCGCATGCGCCGTTCGTGAAAAAAATCCCAGTGCGCGTGCTCGAAATTACGCCGCAAGTCTTCATTGCTTTAGACGTGAACGTAACTTACGTACAGCCCTATTCGTGAACGACTTACGCAAACGACGTAAAATTTTCAAAACTCGACGTCCATACTTAACATTGGCTACGCCTCATGTAGCAGGGGTAACTATACGCCGAAAAAAGCCCGACGTAAAAAAATGCGCCGGGCGGACCTACGTTTCTGAATCGGCGTATCTACCTAATTAGCATATTCATTGTGTAAATATACGGAAGCGCCACCTAGCGGCCAGCGTAAATATGCAGCCTAAGATACGACGGTGTAAGACACGCCGGTCGGATCTTAGGGAAATCTATGCGTAACTGATGGTGGGAGGGGCCGGCAGGGTGCTGCCTCAGTACTCTAAAGAGCCCTCAGCTTGGATTCAAGCAGTGGGTTGGCTCTTGGGAGGAGTTATGCAAATATCAAATTGCCTCCATTGGTGTATGGCAATCTGGGAGGTGTAGGTGTTCCTAGGCAGGCTGTTATTTGCATGAAGGCCACGCCTCCCCGATTGAAATAACTGAAATACACTTTATGAAATGGGCGGGGCCAGCTACATGGATACAAAGGGCTAGATTCAGGTAGGGGGGACATAAGTTTGTGCGGGCGTAGCGTATGTTATTTACGCTACGCCGCCACAATTTAGAGAGGCAAGTGCAGTATTCACAAAGCACTTGCTCCGTAAGTTGCGGCGGCGTAGCGTAAATCTGCCGGCGTAAGCGGGCCGAATTCAAATTGTCAAGAGGTGGGCGTGTTTTATGCAAATAAAACATGACCCCACGTTAATGACGTTTCTCACGAACGGTGCAGGCGCCGGCCGTGAACGTATCCCAGTGCGCATGCTCCGAATCACGTCGCAAATAGTCAATGCTTTCGACGTGAACGTAATTTACGCAAAGCCCTATTCGCGAACGACGTAAAATTTTCAAAATTCGACGCGGGAACGACGTCCATACTTAACATTGTCTATGCCTCATATAGCAGGAGTAACGTTACGCCGGAAAAAGCCTTACGCAAACGGCGTAAAAAAAATCCACCGGGCGCAAGTACGTTTCTGAATCGGCGGATCCAGCTCATTTGCATATTCTACGCCGAAATCGACGGAAGCGCCACCTAGCGGGCAGCGTAAATATGCAGCCTAAGATACGACGGCGTAAGAGAATTACGCCAGTCGGATCTTAGCTTTTCTGAATACAGGAAGAAGATACGCCGGCGCAGCTTTGAATTTATGCGGCGTATCAATAGAAACGCCGGCGTAAATCATTGCTAAATCTAGCCCAAAGGCTAGTATCTCAGGGGTCTCAAACTGGCGGCCCTCCAGCTGTTGCAGAACTACAAGTCCCATGAGGCATTGCAAGGCTGACAGTTACAAGCATGACACCCAGAGGCATGATGGGATTGTAGGGGCGCCAGTTTGAGACCCCTGCGCTAGATGATGATGGATGACCTCCATGCAGGAAAATGAGGTGGGCTCTGACTTGCTGCGGCTTCGAATGCATGTTGTGAAAAGCTCACAGTGTGCAAGTGAAATCGGAGGAAGCCATTTCAGTCCAGGAGAGGAGGAGCCGGTACAACTGTGCAAGACGGATGGAGGTCAGATTTAAAGAGACCTGAAAACTCACCTTTTCTGTGAAATCCCAAGAACCTCGGAGTTTGGGAAAACATGTGACCTCACAAGGATGCAGTGCTTCTCCCTGCGCGGCCAATCACCAGGCCTCAACATCGGGGGCGGGGTCACAACCTTGAATAAGCTCCCACATAACACTTAGGAAACGTCCCCTATTCTCTGGGCTGAATGAGCAAAGCGATGGGGGTCTATAACTTCTTCCCACCCCGGTCTACTGAAAATGTCAGCCAAATGGCGGGAGAACGGTTGTTCTGGAAAGGTCGTCAGATGATGTCACCCGCACGATGACAGATCACTGTATGGGCCCCACTGCTGGTACCATGTGATCACTGTGGCCAATCATAGCAGATTATATTACATGACAGTTGTACACAATGAAAAGTGTTGATTCATGCCATTTATTGTGTACTATTGTGATAAGCTCTGTTTGGTAGCTGTCAGGGCCAATCCTAACCCATCTGTACCATGTGATTAACCAATCACAAATAATCGCTGAATGGGCGGAACTGAGTTGCTTAGAACTAAGTAAAAAAAAAAGTAAAAATAATGAAAAAAGTAGTGAAAAAAAGTAATGAAAAAAGTAACAAAGTAATGAAAAAAAAAAGTAATGAAAAAAGTAAAAAGTAATGAAAAAAGTAAAAGTAATGAAGAAAAAAAAGTAATGAAAAAAAAAAAGTAATGAAAAAAGTAAAAAGTAGTGAAAAAAAAAAGTAATGAAAAAAGTAAAAAGTAATGAAGAAAAAAAAGTAATGAAAAAAAAAAAAAAGTAATGAAAAAAGTAAAAGTAATGAAAAAAAAAAAGTAAAGGTAAATCGCTGATCGCCGCCATTACTAGTAAAAAAAAAATTATTAATAAAAAATGCCATAAAACTATCCCCTATTATGTAGACGCTATCACTTTTGCGCAAATCAATGTACGCTTATTGCGTTTTTTTTTTTTTTTTACCAAAAATATGTAGAAGAATACGCATCAGCCTAAACTGAGGAAACATTTTTTTTTTTTTATATATATATATATTTTTGGGGGATATTTATTATAGCAAAAAATATTGCATGTTTTTCAAAATTGTCGCTCTATTTTTGTTTATAGCGCAAAAAATAAAAACTGCAGAGGTCATCAAATACCACCAAAAGAAAGCTCTATTTGTGGGGAAAAGAGGACGCCAATTTTGTTTGGGAGCCACGTCGCACGACCGCGCAATTGTCAGTTAAAGCGACACAGTGCCAAATCCCAAAAAGGGGCCTGGTCCTTTACCTTAATATTGGTCCGGGTCTTAAAGGAAATTATTATTGTTTGCCTAAAAATTAATGTCTGCAAGGTAGACAGAATAGTGTAATGATTCTATTAAAAAACGAGTAAATACCTATTAAATTCCTTCATCTATATCACCTCCGGCATTCTAGTTTCTGTTCTCTCATTCACTTCCTGGTTTGCGGCGCTCGTTCATGTAAGAACTGCATTTCCCAGTATGCATTGCGGCACACCCAGTAATTCACACCTCCTTGAAGTCTCTAACACGTAGAGAGCGTCCTGCCACACAGATGTAGTTCCCAGGAGGGGGTGAGCACGTCACTGACCACTGCAGTAAAGCCTCCCTTCACGGTGGTGAGTAACAATCAGACAAGCAGGAAGTGAACAGAACAGAGAAGAAATAGAGCAACTTCTGAGCAAAAACGAGCAGAGGAAGTGAAAAGAGGAATGCCTGCAGGTAAAGGACGCTTATTATGAAACAAATATTTTTCCTTTACAATCCCTTTTAAGTGGTTAAATTAAAAAAAATAAATAAATTGCGATTTGTTTTTTATTACAATTTTCCAAACAATTTTGGCCAAGAAATTGACAGACCCACCATTCCTCTTACTAAATACCTTGGACTGGCTACTTTCCAAAAAGGGGTCATTTGGGTCTTCAACTTCTTCCCACCCAACTTCTTCTACTTAAAAATGACGGCCAAATGGCGGGAGTATTGTTGTTCTGGGGGGGTTATAGGATGTCCTCCCAGGATTGGGACGCAATCATTGACAAAAGTATTATAATAAATCCGATAAAAAAAAAAAAAGAGATTGATTCCAAGTATTTCTTCATTTCCATCCATAAAAATAAAACATTAAAATTTACATTCTATACAAAATTTCAAATATTTCTCCCTCTGATCATGAAGGTCCTGGTAACAAAGCAAAACTGAGACACGGGGGGGAATACAGAATACAGTACGGCTGTGCATGGTAGCCAATCAGCTTCCAGGTTTTATTGTCAAAGCTTAATTGAACAAGCTGGAGCTAGAAGCTGATTGGTTACCATGTTGAGCTGCACTGTATTCTGTGTGCTCCAGTTTTAGGAAAATCTTCCCCACAGGAGTTCCACTTTAATGTTCAACAGTTTACACCTCCCTGTTTTTTGCACAGTTTTGTCCCTGGCACAGAGAGTATGAGCCAGGCAGTGACCAGGTTCCTGTAATGCAGGGCTCGACAAATCACGGTCGCCATGGCGACTAGAAATAGTGTCCTGGCGACTTGGCTTGGAAGGTGGGGAAAAAAAAAAACTTTTTTTTTTGTGAGCTGGCGCCATCTGGTGGTGGCCGTTGGTATTACAAGTTAAGCATTACACGTTAAACAGCAATTCTAATGTCATTTTTCTCAATTTTTCTCTATTTTCACTGCCATCTTCTTCCCTCCAATTAGAACCCCCAAACATTATATATATTTTTTATCCTAACACCCTAGAGAATAAAATGGCGATCGTTGCAATACTTTCTGTCACGCCGTATTTGCGCAGCGGTCTTACAAGCGCACTTTTTTGGGAAAACAATACACTTTTTTAAATTAAAAAAACAGTAAAATTATCCCCATTTTTTTTTATATTTTGAAAGATAATGTTACGCCGAGTAAATTCATACCCAACATGTCGCGCTTCAAAATTGCGTCCGCTCGTGGAATGCCTACAAACTTGTACCCTTTAAAATCTTCATAGGCGACGTTTAAAAAAAAAATCTACATGTTGCATGTTTTGAGTTACAGAAGAGGTCTAGGGCTAGAATTATTGCTCTCGCTCTACCAATCGCGGCGATACCTCACGTGTGGTTTGAACACCGTTTACATATGCCGGCGCTGCTCACGTATGTGTTCGCTTCTGCGCGCGAGCTCGTCGGGACGGGGCGCGTTTTCTGGCTCCTAACTTTTTTACCTGGCTCCTAGATTCCAAGCAAATTTGTCAAACCCTGCTGTAATGTATGTAGTGTTGTCCTTTGCACAGAGCTGGACTGACAGTCCCAGCCAGGCAGTGACCACCCTCCCATAAAACGTACATAACAGCGGGAGAGGGGGCACCGGCCAGGCGGTGACTACATTCCTGGAATGTATACATTTATTTGTAACTGCCACAGAGCTGGACTGACAGTACCAGCCAGGTATGAACGTCACTGGGTTCCGGGGCTTTGCGAGTCCTATAGGATGAGCGCCCCACCCGTAACAAACTTGTCTTTAGACAGGGAAGGGCGGCCATATATAAATTGAGGATAAAACAGAGAAAAGTACAGCAGAGGAGAATATATGAGAAAACAAAGGCCCCGCCCCCTACACCATCCACCAAACATTGATATATATCCATAGAGAAAACCCCGTCCTGCACTGAGGAGCTCAACAATCCCCGAACAGTCATGAAAAGGGGTCCTTGTGGGCTGTCCTTAGGGTGCGTGCGATGGACCAACACCAATCCTCATCTCCCGCCGTCTGAGCTGTTCTATAGATTTTCAGGTAGGTCGTTCTGATTGGAGGCGTGTAAACATGTCCTCCTCCCATCAGCCAGACTCCGCCTACAGACTCTTCACCTTCTTCCTCTGAGTGCACCACAGCAGGATGGACAGAGTGACGGTGACGGAGGACAGGATCCCGAAAAACATGAGTGTGGGGAAGGAGCCCTGTGGGGAGAACAAGCGTTAGATTCCAAATGAAACTTCCCAACACCCCTTTCATGCATTCCCCGCAAAAGTATAAAACCCGTAAAGAACATACAAAAACCCCCCCCCTCTTTCTGAGAACCATACAGGGGCCCCTCCCCGTGCCTTGGAAGCGGAGAGAACATACAGGGGCCCCCTGCCTGGGAAGCGGAGAGAACATACAGGGGCCCCTCCCTCTGCCTGGGAAGCGGAGAGAACATACAGGGGCCCCCTGCCTGGGAAGCGGAGAGAACATACAGGGGCCCCCTGCCTGGGAAGCGGAGAGAACATACAGGGGCCCCCTGCCTGGGAAGCGGAGAGAACATACAGGGGCCCCCTGCCTGGGAAGCGGAGAGAACATACAGGGGCCTCTGCCTGGGAAGCGGAGAGAACATACAGGGCCCCCCTCCCTCTGCCTGGGAAGCGTAGAGAACGTACAGGGCCCCCCTCCCTCTGCCTGGGAAGCGTAGAGAACATACAGGGGACCCCCTCCCTCTGCCTGGGAAGCGTAGAGAACATACAGGGGACCCCCTCCCTCTGCCTGGGAAGCGTAGAGAACGTACAGGGCCCCCCTCCCTCTGCCTGGGAAGCGTAGAGAACATACAGGGGACCCTCTGCCTGGGAAGCGTAGAGAACCATACAGGGACCCCCTCCCTCCGCCTGGGAAGCGTAGAGAACATACAGGGACCCCCTCCCTCCGCCTGGGAAGCGTAGAGAACATACAGGGACCCCCTCCCTCCGCCTGGGAAGCGTAGAGAACATACAGGGACCCCCTCCCTCCGCCTGGGAAGCGTAGAGAACATACAAGACCCCCCCTCTTACTGAGAACCATACAGGGGCCCCTCCCTCCGCCTGGGAAGCGTAGAGAACATACAGGGGCCCCCTCCCTCCGCCTGGGAAGCGTAGAGAACATACAGGGGCCCCCTCCCTCCGCCTGGGAAGCGTAGAGAACATACAGGGGCCCCTCCCTCTGCCTGGGAAGCGCAGAGAACATACAGGGGCCCCTCCCTCTGCCTGGGAAGCGCAGAGAACACACAGGGGCCCCTCCCTCTGCCTGGGAAGCGTAGAGAACGTACAGGGGCCCCTCTCTCTGCCTGGGAAGCGTAGAGAACGTACAGGGCCCCCCTCCCTCTGCCTGGGAAGCGTAGAGAATGTACAGGGGCCCCCTCCCTCTGCCTGGGAACCGTAGAGAACGTACAGGGGCCCCTCTCTCTGCCTGGGAAGCGTAGAGAACATACAGGGGCCCCTCCCTCTGCCTGGGAAGCGTAGAGAACATACAGGGGCCCCTCCCTCTGCCTGGGAAGCGGAGAGAACACACAGGGGCCCCTCCCTCTGCCTGGGAAGCGTAGAGAACACACAGGGGCCCCTCCCTCTGCCTGGGAAGCGTAGAGAACATACAGGGACCCTTCCCTCTGCCTGGGAACCATAGAGAACATACAGGGGCCCCCTGCCTGGGAAGCGTAGAGAACATACAGGGGCCCCCTGCCTGGGAAGCGTAGAGAACATACAGGGGCCCCCTGCCTGGGAAGCGTAGAGAACATACAGGGGCCCCCTGCCTGGGAAGCGTAGAGAACATACAGGGGCCCCCTGCCTGGGAAGCGTAGAGAACATACAGGGGCCCTCTGCCTGGGAAGCGTAGAGAACATACAGGGGCCCCCTGCCTGGGAAGCGTAGAGAACATACAGGGGCCCCCTGCCTGGGAAGCGTAGAGAACATACAGGGGCCCCCTGCCTGGGAAGCGTAGAGAACATACAGGGGCCCCCTGCCTGGGAAGCGTAGAGAACATACAGGGGCCCCCTGCCTGGGAACATACAGGGACCATACAGGACCCCTCCCTCCCTCTGCCTGGGAAGCGTAGAGAACATACAGGGGCCCCCTGCCTGGGAAGCGTAGAGAACATACAGGGGCCCCCTGCCTGGGAAGCGTAGAGAACATACAGGGGCCCCTCCCTCTGCCTGGGAAGCGTAGAGAACATACAGGGGCCCCTCCCTCTGCCTGGGAAGCGTAGAGAACATACAGGGGCCCCTCCCTCTGCCTGGGAAGCGTAGAGAACATACAGGGGCCCCTCCCTCTGCCTGGGAAGCGTAGAGAACATACAGGGGCCCCTCCCTCTGCCTGGGAAGCGTAGAGAACATACAGGGGAAGCTGGGAAGCTGGCAACTCTGGGGGAAAAGAGAGGAGAAGATCGATCCAGAGCATCATGGAGAAGATCGCCACCAGAGAGGAATGACTACACATGCAAGGGAACCCGAAACTTAGCCAGTATGAAGATGGTGAACCAGAACCCATCAATGGTGGAATCATAAGAAACTCCCAACGGGTGAGACGGACACACAGCCTAAAGTAGTCAGGTCATTGGGAAGAGCCCCCAGGAAGGACAGGCCCTAAAAAAGAAGCATGGTCAACTACGGAAGGTCCAAAGACTAAACATTCTAAACCCCTACCTGTCTAGCCAGACAACCAACCTCATTAGTGAGGTACAAGTACAGCTCAGCATCTCAAGTACATGACAAGACCCCTGAGCCTACCAGAGGACTCAAGAGTCAGATCAACATGATAGAAAGAAGACACCAGCACAAGGGTAGGCAGGAACACAAATTAGGTCTCATCCCCAGGCTGGTCAGATGGATCCCTGAAAAGACACAAACCAAACACCTCTTCCTGGAGAGAAGAAGGCAATGCAACACCTAAATGGGGTCTACCAGAGTCTGAAACAGGAAACTTGGTCATGGCGGGGTCCTCCAACATGGAGGGAACAAACAACAGTTCCATGGATGGAGGTAGCCCAGTAAGTGGCATGCCTCAAGAATAGGAAGACTACCCCAGTCGCCTGAGGAGGCCCCTTGTGACCCTCAGCCCATTCACTGACCCCTCCTATTCCCCCTCTGTCCATTCACAGACCCAGCCCATTCACTGACCCCTCCTATTCCCCCTCTGTCCATTCACAGACCCAGCCCATTCACTGACCCCTCCTATTCCCCCTCTGTCCATTCACACCCCCAGCCCATTCACTGACCCCTCCTATTCCCCCCCTGTCCATTCACAGACCCAGCCCATTCACTGACCCCTCCTATTCCCCCCCTGTACATTCACAGACCCAGCCCATTCACTGACCCCTCCTATTCCCCCTCTGTCCATTCACAGACCCAGCCCATTCACTGACCCCTCCTATTCCCCCTCTGTCCATTCACAGACCCAGCCCATTCACTGACCCCTCCTATTCCCCCCCTGTCCATTCACAGACCCAGCCCATTCACTGACCCCTCCTATTCCCCCCCTGTCCATTCACAGACCCTGCCCGTTCCCCCCCCTCCTCTGTCCATTCACAGACCCTGCCCATTTCCCTCCCCCCTCCTCTGTCCATTCACAGACCCAGCCCATTCACTGACCCCTCCTATTCCCCCCCTGTCCATTCACAGACCCTGCCCGTTCCCCCCCCCTCCTCTGTCCATTCACAGACCCTGCCCATTTCCCTCCCCCCTCCTCTGTCCATTCACAGACCCTGCCCGTTCCCCCCCCCTCCTCTGTCCATTCACAGACCCTGCCCATTTCCCTCCCCCCTCCTCTGTCCATTCACAGACCCTGCCCATTTCCCCCCCCCCTCCTCTGTCCATTCACAGACCCTGCCCATACCCTCCCCCCCCCTGTCCATTCACAGACCCTGCCCATTCCCCCCCCCCCCTCCTCTGTCCATTCACAGACCCTGCCCATTCCCCCCCCCCCCCTGTCCATTCACAGACCCTGCCCCTTTCCCCCCCCCCTCCTCTGTCCATTCACAGACCCTGCCCATTCCCCCCCCCCCTCCTCTGTCCATTCACAGACCCTGCCCATTTCCCCCCCCCCTCCTCTGTCCATTCACAGACCCTGCCCATTCCCCTGTCCATTCACAAACCCTGCCCATTCCCCCCCCCCTCCTCCTCTGTCCATTCACAGACCCTGCCCATTTCCCCCCCCCCCCTCCTCTGTCCATTCACAGACCCTGCCCATTTCCCTCTGTCCATTCACAGACCCTGCCCATTTTCCCCCCCCCCTCCTCTGTCCATTCACAGACCCTGCCCCTTCCCCCCCCCCCCTCCTCTGTCCATTCACAGACCCTGCCCATTTCCCCCCCCCCTCCTCTGTCCATTCACAGACCCTGCCCATTTCCCCCCCCCTCCTCTGTCCATTCACAGACCCTGCCCATTTCCCCCCCCCCTCCTCTGTCCATTCACAGACCCTGCCCATTTCCCCCCCCCCCTCCTCTGTCCATTCACAGACCCTGCCCATTTCCCCCACCCTCCTCTGTCCATTCACAGACCCTGCCCATTTCCCCCCCCCTCCTCTGTCCATTCACAGACCCTGCCCATTTCCCCCCCCCCCCCTCCTCTGTCCATTCACAGACCCTGCCCATTTCCCCCCCCCTCCTCTGTCCATTCACAGACCCTGCCCATTTCCCCCACCCTCCTCTGTTCATTCACAGACCCTGCCCATTTCCCCCCCCCTCCTCTGTCCATTCACAGACCCTGCCCATTTCCCCCCCCCTCCTCTGTCCATTCACAGACCCTGCCCATTTCCCCCACCCTCCTCTGTCCATTCACATACCCTGCCCATTTTCCCCCCCTCTGTCCATTCACAGACCCTGCCCATTTCCCCCCCCCTCCTCTGTCCATTCACAGACCCTGCCCATTTCCCCCCCCCTCCTCTGTCCATTCACAGACCCTGCCCATTTCCCCCACCCTCCTCTGTCCATTCACAGACCCTGCCCATTTCCCCCACCCTCCTCTGTCCATTCACAGACCCTGCCCATTTCCCCCACCCTCCTCTGTCCATTCACAGACCCTGCCCATTCCCCCCCCCTGTCTATTCCCCCTTGTGACTCTCAGCCCATTCACAGGCCCCTCCCACTTCCCCTTTTGATTCACAGCCTATTCAGAGGCCCTGCCCACTTCCCCTCCAAAATCGAAAGCCAGTCACAGACCTCACCCATTTCCCTACTGATTCTAATACTATTCACAGGCCCCACCCATTTCCACTCCCAATTCCAAGACCATTATTAGGCGCTGCCCATTCCCTTCCTCTCACCCCCATTCACAGGCCCTGCCCACTTCCCCCTCTTAATTCACTGCCTGTTCACATGCTCCACCCATTCCCCCATTCCCTTTCTGACCCAGTTCCTTCAGAGGCCGCTCCCATTCCCACAACCTGTTCATAGGCCCCACCCATGCACAGCCCCGACTCACCTCTCTCATACATTTGTAGCCAGTGAATCCGGCAGCACAGACGCACTGCGTGTATCCCGGACCATCGGGAGCGCACAGGGAGTTCTCTGGGCACAGCACCGCTACGAGGAGACAAGCATACATATATGTTGTTAAGTAACATGAGACAAGACACACCCCTTTCTTCCATATATATTATGATTAACATGAGCCCCGCCCCTCTTACCATATATGCCGTCTATGAGACCAGCCTGCCCCCTCCTGTTATATATGTCCATTATAAAAGACCAGCCTGCCCCAGGACTCACCCAAATCTCCAGTGACGTTACAGGTACTCTGCTGATCCTGGCAGATCCAGCCATCCGATCTTCTCTCCACATTACCCCAGGACTCATTACCTCCGGGGCAACTGATGTTCACTGGCAGAGCTCTGATGGGGAGAAAATACGTAAATATATGGCGCAATAACAGGGTGAGCCACAAAGACGGCACAGAGGAGGGGAGTGGGAGGCTGAGCAACAAAGACGGCACAGAGGAGGGGAGGGGAGGCTGAGCAACAAAGATGGCACAGAGGAGGGGAGTGGGAGGCTGAGCTACAAAGACGGCACAAAGGAGGGAGGGGGGCTGAGCAACAAACAAAGATGGCACAAAGGAGGGAGGGGGGCTGAGCTACAAAGACGGCACAAAGGAGAGAGGGGGGCTGAGCAACAAACAAAGATGGCACAAAGGAGGGGGGGGGGGGGGCTGAGCAACAAACGAAGATGGCACAAAGGAGGGGGGGGGGGGCTGAGCAACAAATACAGCAAAGAGGAGGGGGGGGGGGGGGAGGACACAGAGGAGGGAGGCGGGCTAGAAAACACACACCGCAGAGGACAGAGCTGAGCTCTAACACTCACAGATAGCGCAGGCCTGTCAGTCCCTGGAAGAAGTCCTGGCGCAGCTCCTGCAGAGGATTCTGGGAAAGGTCCCTGTGGAGAGCACACAGTATGAGTAAAGGGTACACAGCACTCTTTGCAGATCACAATTAAAGCCCCGCCCTCCACGACTCACATGACAGCGATTGCGGCGGTAAGGTGGAGCCCGGAGTCCAGGCTGGAGATGGAGCAGTTCCAGAGATCCAGTCTGCAGGAAGAAGAGATAATAAAGGATTAGATCCTGTTCTACTCACTATAACTTTCCCAGCCCCCATCAAATAGGGTGCATACCCAATAATATTGCCTCCTGGAGGCTTTACACAGCAGCGACCCACAACTTCCGCCTCAGGGGTTCCTGTGCATAGACGGGCCACTTCTGATCCGTTGCGTAGGCTCCCTGGGCACTGGCTGCAGATCTGGGGGGAGAAAGGAGGGTCAGCGGTCAGTGTATAGAGACCATATATCACATCACTCCCAGTTGAGGATGAATCTCTCCAATGGGGGCACAGGCAGCAATATAAAAGGGGGGGGGGGAGGGGGACGGACACACTGGTGGAAGGGAGAGGGGGGGGGAGAGACACACTGGTGGAAGGGAGAGGGGGGGGGAGAGACACACTGGTGGAAGGGAGAGGGGGGGGGAGAGACACACTGGTGGAAGGGAGAGGGGGGGGGGGAGAGACACACTGGTGGAAGGGAGAGGGGGGGGGAGAGACACACTGGTGGAAGGGAGAGGGGGGGGGAGAGACACACACTGGTGGAAGGGAGAGGGGGGGGGAGAGACACACACTGGTGGAAGGGAGAGGGGGGGGGAGAGACACACACTGGTGGAAGGGAGAGGGGGGGGGGAGAGACACACACTGGTGGAAGGGAGAGGGGGGGGGGGGAGACACACACTGGTGGAAGGGAGAGGGGGGGGGGGAGACACACACTGGTGGAAGGGAGAGGGGGGGGGGAGACACACACTGGTGGAAGGGAGAGGGGGGGGGGGACACACACTGGTGGAAGGGAGAGGGGGGGAGACACACACTGGTGGAAGGGAGAGGGGGGGAGACACACACTGGTGGAAGGGAGAGGGGGGGAGACACACACTGGTGGAAGGGAGAGGGGGGGAGACACACACTGGTGGAAGGGAGAGGGGGGGGAGACACACTGGTGGAAGGGAGAGGGGGGGGAGACACACTGGTGGAAGGGAGAGGGGGGGGGAGACACACTGGTGGAAGGGAGAGGGGGGGGGAGACACACTGGTGGAAGGGAGAGGGGGGGGAGACACACTGGTGGAAGGGAGAGGGGGGGAGACACACTGGTGGAAGGGAGAGGGGGGGGGAGACACACTGGTGGAAGGGAGAGGGGGGGGGGGAGACACACTGGTGGAAGGGAGAGGGGGGGGGAGACACACACTGGTGGAAGGGAGAGGGGGGGGGAGACACACACTGGTGGAAGGGAGAGGGGGGGGAGACACACTGGTGGAAGGGAGAGGGGGGGGAGACACACTGGTGGAAGGGAGAGGGGGGGGGGACACACTGGTGGAAGGGAGAGGGGGGGGAGACACACTGGTGGAAGGGAGAGGGGGGGGAGACACACTGGTGGAAGGGAGAGGGGGGGGAGACACACTGGTGGAAGGGAGAGGGGGGGGGAGACACACTGGTGGAAGGGAGAGGGGGGGAGACACACTGGTGGAAGGGAGAGGGGGGAGACACACTGGTGGAAGGGAGAGGGGGGGGGAGACACACTGGTGGAAGGGAGAGGGGGGGGGAGACACACTGGTGGAAGGGAGAGGGGGGGGGAGACACACTGGTGGAAGGGAGAGGGGGGGGAGACACACTGGTGGAAGGGAGAGGGGGGGGGAGACACACTGGTGGAAGGGAGAGGGGGGGGGAGACACACTGGTGGAAGGGAGAGGGGGGGGGAGACACACTGGTGGAAGGGAGAGGGGGGGGGAGACACACTGGTGGAAGGGAGAGGGGGGGGAGACACACTGGTGGAAGGGAGAGGGGGGGGGGAGACACACTGGTGGAAGGGAGAGGGGGGGGGGAGACACACTGGTGGAAGGGAGAGGGGGGGGGAGACACACTGGTGGAAGGGAGAGGGGGGGGGAGACACACTGGTGGAAGGGAGAGGGGGGGGAGACACACTGGTGGAAGGGAGAGGGGGGGAGAGACACACACTGGTGGAAGGGAGAGGGGGGGAGAGACACACACTGGTGGAAGGGAGAGGGGGGGAGAGACACACACTGGTGGAAGGGAGAGGGGGGGAGAGACACACACTGGTGGAAGGGAGAGGGGGGGAGAGACACACACTGGTGGAAGGGAGAGGGGGGGAGAGACACACACTGGTGGAAGGGAGAGGGGGGGAGAGACACACACTGGTGGAAGGGAGAGGGGGGGAGAGACACACACTGGTGGAAGGGAGAGGGGGGGAGAGACACACACTGGTGGAAGGGAGAGGGGGGGAGAGACACACACTGGTGGAAGGGAGAGGGGGGGGGAGACACACACTGGTGGAAGGGAGAGGGGGGGAGAGACACACACTGGTGGAAGGGAGAGGGGGGGAGAGACACACACTGGTGGAAGGGAGAGGGGGGGAGAGACACACACTGGTGGAAGGGAGAGGGGGGGAGAGACACACACTGGTGGAAGGGAGAGGGGGGGAGAGACACACACTGGTGGAAGGGAGAGGGGGGGAGAGACACACACTGGTGGAAGGGAGAGGGGGGGAGAGACACACACACTGGTGGAAGGGAGAGGGGGGGAGAGACACACACACTGGTGGAAGGGAGAGGGGGGGGAGACACACACTGGTGGAAGGGAGAGGGGGGGGAGACACACTGGTGGAAGGGAGAGGGGGGGAGAGACACACACTGGTGGAAGGGAGAGCGGGGGGTGGAGACACACTGGTGGAAGGGAGAGGGGGGGAGAGACACACACTGGTGGAAGGGAGAGGGGGGGGGAGAGACACACACTGGTGGGAGAGGGGGGGGGAGAGACACACACTGGTGGAAGGGAGAGGGGGGGGAGAGACACACACTGGTGGAAGGGAGAGGGGGGGAGAGACACACACTGGTGGAAGGGAGAGGGGGGGAGAGACACACACTGGTGGAAGGGAGAGGGGGGGAGACACACACTGGTGGAAGGGAGAGGGGGGGGGGGAGACACACACTGGTGGAAGGGAGAGGGGGGGGAGACACACTGGTGGAAGGGAGAGGGGGGGGGAGACACACTGGTGGAAGGGAGAGGGGGGGGGAGACACACTGGTGGAAGGGAGAGGGGGGGGGGGAGACACACTGGTGGAAGGGAGAGGGGGGGGGAGACACACTGGTGGAAGGGAGAGGGGGGGGAGACACACTGGTGGAAGGGAGAGGGGGGGGAGACACACTGGTGGAAGGGAGAGGGGGGGAGACACACTGGTGGAAGGGAGAGGGGGGGGGAGACACACTGGTGGAAGGGAGAGGGGGGGGAGACACTGGTGGAAGGGAGAGGGGGGGGAGACACACACTGGTGGAAGGGAGAGGGGGGGGGACACACTGGTGGAAGGGAGAGGGGGGGGAGACACACTGGTGGAAGGGAGAGGGGGGGGAGACACACTGGTGGAAGGGAGAGGGGGGGGGGAGACACACTGGTGGAAGGGAGAGGGGGGGGAGACACACTGGTGGAAGGGAGAGGGGGGGGGGGAGACACACTGGTGGAAGGGAGAGGGGGGGGGAGACACACTGGTGGAAGGGAGAGGGGGGGGGGGAGACACACTGGTGGAAGGGAGAGGGGGGGGAGACACTGGTGGAAGGGAGAGGGGGGGGAGACACACACTGGTGGAAGGGAGAGGGGGGGGGACACACTGGTGGAAGGGAGAGGGGGGGGGACACACTGGTGGAAGGGAGAGGGGGGGGAGACACACTGGTGGAAGGGAGAGGGGGGGGAGACACACTGGTGGAAGGGAGAGGGGGGGGGGAGACACACTGGTGGAAGGGAGAGGGGGGGGGAGACACACTGGTGGAAGGGAGAGGGGGGGGGGAGACACACTGGTGGAAGGGAGAGGGGGGGGAGACACTGGTGGAAGGGAGAGGGGGGGGAGACACACACTGGTGGAAGGGAGAGGGGGGGGGACACACTGGTGGAAGGGAGAGGGGGGGGAGAGACACACACTGGTGGAAGGGAGAGGGGGGGGGAGACACACTGGTGGAAGGGAGAGGGGGGGGGAGACACACTGGTGGAAGGGAGAGGGGGGGGAGACACTGGGGGAAGGGAGAGGGGGGGGAGACACACACTGGTGGAAGGGAGAGGGGGGGGGACACACTGGTGGAAGGGAGAGGGGGGGGAGACACACTGGTGGAAGGGAGAGGGGGGGGAGACACACTGGTGGAAGGGAGAGGGGGGGGGGGGAGACACACTGGTGGAAGGGAGAGGGGGCGTTTTATGAAATGAATACTCCTCCCTCCTCTGTGTATTATACAGAATGAGTATATCACCAACAGTATGTGTGGCGTTGTACAATGTAGACAGTCCAGGTACCATAGTAGAGCTGTAATCCTGGGAGCTGATTTTTTTATATACACACAATATACATGTCTGCTCTGTATGAGATATAATAGAGATCATTCCCTGGTGAGGGGAACATTCTACATCCCATAATGACATCCCCTCCCCCAACATATAAGTATCACAGACTGACCTCCACCTCCTCCTGAGCCCGGATCATCAGCACACAACTCATCAGCACACAACTCATCACCAACACCGAACACAGCACCGCCATCTTCATCCTCACCACCGGTCATGTGATCACTGGGGGAGGTCAGCTGACCGGAAAAGGAAATATCACCACCGGTCATGTGATGACTGAATGACAGCTGACTAGACCCGTCAGAATTGGTAACGGAAGTGACGTCCCGTCGCCGCCATCTTGCTATACCCCGTACTCCTCCACAGTAATAATACACTGAGAAGGGGGCAAGCGGACATCTTGTTACACCCACCGGAGTTTTGTATTCCACAGTTATTTTTAACACAAAACGGAGCCTAAATGCTTAAATACAGTATTTGGAAATCAGACGGACTGTTTACATGTTGAATTTTAAAATCAGAGGTGTTCTGTCACATTAGCAAACCTGGGAGGTCAGCAGGTTTGCCGCTACTTTCAAATTTTAACATCTAAACAGTCTGTCGGATTTTTTATTACTGGATTTAGGCACATAGGCTCCGTCTCCTGTTAAAAATTAACTGTGGAATGCGAAACTCCGGTGGGTGTAACAAGATGTCCGCTTGCCCCCTTCTCAGTGTATCCTTACTGTAGCGGAGTGCGGGGTGTAGCAAGATGGCGGCGCTGAAACGTCACTTTCGTTACCAATTCAGACCGGGTCGCCATATCCGACGGAACATAGCTACCGCCGCCATCTTTCCGGAGACCAACCGAGAGACATCCTCTTTAATCGCTCTGCACACCTCCCCACAGGGACAGCTTCCCCCAACAATGCCATTTCTAAGGCTGGGAAATCCATCATTGTCAGAAGGAGACTAGTAGAGGGGGGAAGGGATGTTAAAGGAAAGAGGACTTCCTGTTCTGGTGACAACAATGTATGAGGAAGAGGTCAGAGCCATCCGGTGTCACCAGAACAGGAAGTGAGAAGAGAAAGGCGACTTCGGTGTTTTCTCTGCAGTTCAGATTTAGGCTTTGTGACCGAAAAACACAAACACTGGGGTGCATTTCCACCCGTCTGTGTGCTCCTCCTATTCCTCTATTACAGTACAACTAAAGGCAACGCTAGAGGAGAGGAGAGGGGTTAGAACCCCCGTCAGCTGTTGTTGCTGTCTGTGTCCCCGTAAGGGAGATTCTTTGGCATTCTATTTTATTATATGGTATTCCATTCCATGGTATTCTATTCTATTTTATTATATGGTATTCCATTCCATGGTATTCTATTCTATTTTATTATATGGTATTCAATTCCATGGTATTCTATTTTATTATACGGTATTCAATTCTATGGTATTCTATTCTATTTTATTATACAGCATTCAATTCTATGGTATTCTATTCTATTTTATTATACAGCATTCAATTCTATGGTATTCTATTTTATTATATGGTATTCAATTCTATGGTATTCTATTCTATTTTATTATACGGCATTCAATTCTATGGTATTCTATTTTATTATACAGCATTCAATTCTATGGTATTCTATTTTATTATATGGTATTCAATTCTATGGTATTCTATTCTATTTTATTATACGGCATTCAATTCTATGGTATTCTATTCTATTTTATTATACAGCATTCAATTCTATGGTATTCTATTCTATTTTATTATATGGTATTCCATTCTATGGTATTCTATTCTATTTTATTATATGGTATTCCATTCTATGGTATTCTATTTTATTATACGGCATTCAATTCTATGGTATTCTATTCTATTTTATTATACAGTATTCAATTCTATTTTATTCTTTAGTATTCTATGGTATTTTATTCTATTTTAATATATGGTATTCTATTCTATGGTATTGTATTATATGGCATTCTATTATATTTTATTATATGGTATTCCATTCTATGGTATTCAATTCTATTTTATTATATGGCATTCTATTCTATTTTATTATATGGTATTCTATTTATACAATTCTATTCTATTCTATGGTATTCTATTATATTTTAGTAAATGGCAGTCTGTTCTATTATATGGTATTCTATTTAATATACGGTATTCTCTTCTATGCAATTCTAGTCTATTTTATGGTATTCTATTTTATTTTTCAATTCTATTCTATGTTATTTTCTTTTTTATAATCTATTTAAGATTCATTGAAATCCGTTACTATTGTGATTGTAAGTTCTATTATATTTTTCAATTCTCTTCTATTCTATGCTATTATCTTTCTTTCTATTCTATGGTATTCTATCTTTTCAAGTCTATTCTTTTATATTCTATTCTTTGCCATTCTATTTTTTCTATTCTATTCTTTTCCATTTCATTATAATCTATTCTTTTTTATTTTATTTTTATTCTATTCTATTAATTTATATTCTATTTGTTTCTATTCTGTGCTATTCTATTCTATTTTAGTCTATTCTAGTCTATGCTATGTCATTATTTTTATATTTTACTATATGGTATTATATTCTATTCTATGGCATTCTATGATATTTTATTATATGGTATTCCATTCTATGGTATTCCATTCTATTTTATTATATGGCATTCTATTCTATTTTATTATATGGTATTCTATTCTATTCTATGGTATTCTATTTATACAATTCTATTCTATGGTATTCAATTTATACAATTCTATTCTATTCTATTCTATGGTATTCTATTATATTTTAGTAAATGGTAGTCTATTCTATTATATGGTATTCTATTCATACAATTCTTTTTTTTTTCATATTTAAATACTTTATTTTTCTTTTTGTTTAGGATCAGAATTATTCAAAATTAAACTATTTATACAATTCTATTCTGTTCTATGATATTCTATTTTATTAAATGGTAGTCTATTCTATTATATGGTATTCTATTTAATATATGGTATTCTCTTCTATACAATTCTAGTCTATTTCATGGTATTCTATTTTATTTTTCAATTCTATTCTATTCTATGTTATTTTCTTTTTTATAATCTATTTAAGATGAATTGAAATCCGTTACTATTGTGATTGTAAGTTCTATTCTATGCTATTATCTTTCTTTCTATTCTATGGTATTCTATTCTATTTTTTCAATTCTATTCTTTTATATTCTATTCTTTGCCATTCTGTTTTTTTTCTATTCTATTCTATTCCATTTCATTATAATATTTTATTGTTTATTTCTATTCTTTTATATTCTATTCTTTGCCATTATATTGTTATTCTATTCTATGCTATTCTATTAATTTATGTTCTATTTGTTTCTATTCTGTGCTATTCTATTCTATTCTAGTCTAGTCTAGTGCTATGCTATGTTATTATTTTTCTATCTTACTATATGGTATTCTATTCTATTCTATGCTATTCTATTAATTTATGTTCAATTTGTTTCTATTCTGTGCTATTCTATTCTATTTTAGTCTATTCTAGTGCTATGCTATGTTATTATTTTTCTATCTTACTATATGGTATTATATTCTATTTTATTTATTTTCAGTTCTATTTTTATAATCCATTTTAGAATCATCGAAATCCGTTACCATTGTGATTTAGAGATTGGCGATTCTGTATTCTATTCTAGTTTCAATTATATTCTATTCTGTGCTATTATATTTCTTTATTTTCTATGCTATTCTATTTTTTTATTCTATTCTTTTATATCCTTTCTATGCTATTCTATTTTTTCTATTCTATTTTTCAGTTATTTTCTATGCCATTCCATTTCTACTCTATTCTATTTCATTATAATTTATTCGATTCTATTCAATTTTTTATATATTTTTTATTATATGCTATGCTATTCTATTTCTTTATAGTCTATGCAATTGTTTTAACCCTTTTTTTTTTAACATTCGTTCATTTTTTTTTTATGTACATACTGTCATCAGAGGAGTGCAGTGTCACCGGACTACTCTGGAGAGGCGATCGACAATTTTTTTTTTTTTTTTTAATTTTAATTTTTAATTGTCATTGTTTTTTTAATTTTCATTGTTAGCGATGATCACGGTTATAAGCAATAGTTTTAGCTGGCATCAACGGCTTCCATTCATGACAGCTTACTTACTATTGTGATGCTGTGATTGGCTACAGCTAATACACGGTACAGGATGTTAAAAATTGTCCCAGGTACCGTGTGATAGCCGTGGGCCAATCACAGCATCACAATAGCAAGCAAGCTGTCATGAATGAAAGCCGTTTGTGACAGCTTGCTCAATATTGTGATGCTGTGATTTGCTACAGCTAACGGTACAGGGTGCTGTGATTGGCCCAGGCACCATGTTATAGCTGTGGGCTAATCCCAGCGTCACAATAGTAAGCAAGCTGTCATGAATGGAAGCATTCATGACAGCTTTCTTACTATTGTAATCCTGTGATTGGCTACTGCTAATCACATGGTACAGGGTGCCGTGATTGGCCCAGGCACCATGTTATAGCTGTGGGCCAATCCCAGCATCACAATAGTAAGCAAGCTGTCATAAATGGCTTTTTACAATAGTAAGCAAGCTGTCATGAACGGAAGCATTCATTACAGCTTTCTCTTACTATTGTAATCCTGTGATTGGCTACTGCTAATCCCATGGTACGGGGTGCTGCGATTGGCCCAGGCATCATGTGATAGCTGTGGGCCAATCACAGCGTCACAATAGTAAGCATGCTGTCATGAATGGCTTTCATTCATGACAGCTTGCTTACTATTGTGATGTTGTGATTGGCTACAGCTAATCACATGGTACGGGGTGCTGTGATTGGCCCAGGCACCATGTGATAGCTGTGGGCCAATCCCAGCATCACAATAGTAAGCAAGCTGTCATGAATGGCTTTCACAATAGTAAGCAAGCTGTCATGAATGGCTTTCACAATAGTAAGCAAGCTGTCATGAATGAAAGCATTCATTACAGCTTTCTTACTATTGTAATCCTTTGATTGACTACTGCTAATCACATGGTACAGGGTGCTGTGATTGGCCCAGGCACCATGTGATAGCTGTCGGGCCAATCACAGCATCACAATAGTAAGCAAGCTGTCATGAATGGCTTTCATTCATGACAGCTTGCTTACTATTGTGATGTTGTGATTGGCTACAACTAATCACATGGTACAGGGTGCTGTAACTTTCTCAGGTACTACTGTGTGATAGCTGTGGGGAAATCACAGCATCACAATAGTAAGCAAGCTGTCATGAATGGAAGCATTCATGACAGCTTTCTTACTATTGCAATCCTTTGATTGGCTACTGCTAATCACATGGTACAGGGTGCCGTGATTGGCCCAGGCACCATGTGATAGCTGTGGGCCAATCCCAGCATCACAATAGTAAGCAAGCTGTCATGAATGAAAGCATTCATTACAGCTTTCTTACTATTGTAATCCTGTGATTGGCTACTGCTAATCACATGGTACGGGGTGCCGTGATTGGCCCAGGCACCATGTGATAGCTGTGGGCCAATCACAGCATCACAATAGTAAGCAAGCTGTCATGAATGGCTTTCATTCATGACAGCTTGCTTACTACTGTGATGTTGTGATTGGCAACAGCTAATCACATGGTACAGGGTGCCGTGATTGGCTCAGGCACCATGTGATAGCTGTGGGCCAATCCCAGCGTCACAATAGTAAGCAAGCTGTCATAAATGGATTTCATTCATGACAGCTTGCTTACTATTGTGATTGTCTACAGCTAATCACATTGTACAGGGTGCTGTAACTGGCCCAGGTACCATGTGATAGCCGTGGGACAATCACAGCATCACAATAGTAAGCAAGCTGTCATGAATGGAAGCATTCATGATAGCTTTCTTACTATTGTAATCCTGTGATTGGCTACTGCTAATCACATGGTACATGGTGCTGTAACTTGCCCAGGTACTACGATGTGATAGTTGTGGGGAAATCACAGCATCACAATAGTGCTTACTATTGTAATCCTGTGATTGGCTACTGCTAATCACATGGTACAGGGTGCTGTAACTTGCCCAGGTACTACGATGTGATAGCTGTGGGGAAATCACAGCATCACAATAGTAAGCAAGCTATCATGAATGGAAGCATTCATTACAGCTTTCTTACTTTTGTAATCCTTTGATTGGATACTGCTAATCACATGGTACAGGGTGCTGTGATTGGCCCAGGCACCATGTGATAGCTGTCGGGGAATCACAGCATCACAATAGTAAGCAAGCTGTCATGAATGGCTTTCACAATAGTAAGCAAGCTGTCATGAATGGCTTTCATTCATGACAGCTTGCTTACTATTGTGATTGGCTACAGCTAATCACAGGGTACAGGGAGATACAATACAACGGAACGTCTCCGAAAAAACAATGTTTCCCCCCCCTCCCTCCAGCCAGGACCTAGAACCTCCCACGGGGGATACCATGAGAACCGAGAACACGGCTACATTGTTACCACAAAGCTGATTGTTTATTGAATGTATCTCTGACACAAATCCTTCCCTTATATACACTGAATACCGGATCGCTCTCTTCCTGGGTCAGAGCGACACGTTTCATATGCTGGATCCATCATGCTCCCTCAACATGTTTCGTCTTTGTCTGTTTTATTCTAGAATGGTCCTTTTTTTCCCGGTGAAACAAATAATTGGAAACATTGAAGGACTTTATTATTCCCAAAGAAAAACCTTCTTCTTCTTCTTCTTCTTCTTCTTCTCCTTCTAGACCTTTGGGCACCTCTGGGCACACGGGGGCCCTTGTGAGTCAGTAGAAGATCTCCCCGTACGTGGCAAGGACTAGAAGGAATTTTTGGGGGGCGGTTATCTGCGCAACATCAGACCTGTCCCAGGAGATGATGACTCCCAAATTCTGGAGTGTTCTTTGAGGGCAAGAGGTCACCTGGCACCAGAGGTGGCACACCCGGTATAATATATGGAAAGGGTTTTCACCAATATGTGTGAAGGGGGGGGGGGCGTCCTGACTTATTATTGGATGCCCAGCCCAGCTCCAGTATGGATTTTGACACCACTTATCTGTACACGTCTTACACACCACTCATGGTGACCTGCAGGCTATGGATTCTACTTCACCCTACGCCTACCTACCACCTACATACCTCTGGGCAGTTATACTGCAGATTGGACTAGCATCAGACTCTGTATCCTACACCTACCTACCTACATACGATAGGTTGTTATATACTGCATATTAGACTGGTAGCAGGCAGGCTCTTCACCCTACATCTACCTACCTACCCCCCTATATTCTTCTGGGCAGTTATATACTGCAGATTGGACTGGCACCAGACTGGTCTCTCCTGGGGAGATATACACTGCCCATTGGACTAGCACCAGACTGGTCTTTCCTGGGGAGGTATACACTGCCCATTGGACTAGCACCAGACTGGTATCTCCTGGGGAGATATACACTGCCCATTGGACTGGCACCAGACTGGTCTTTCCTGGGGAGATATACACTGCCAATTGGACTGGCACCAGATTGGTCTCTCCTGGGGAGATATACACTGCCGATTGGATTGGCACCAGACTGGTCTTTCCTGGGAGATATACACATTGGACTGGCACCAGACTGGTCTCTCCTGGGGAGCTGTACACTGCCCATTGGACTGGCATGAGACTGGTCTCTCCTGGGGAGGTATACACTGCCCATTGGACTGGCACCAGACTGGTCTCTCCTGGGGAGATATACACTGCCCATTGGACTAGCACCAGACTGGTCTCTCCTGGGGAGATATACACTGCCCATTGGACTGGCACCAGACTGGTCTCTCCTGGGGAGATATACACTTCCCATTGGACTGGCACCAGACTGGTCTTTTCTGGGGAGATATACACTGCCCATTGGACTGGCACCAGACTCTGTATCTTTCTTGGGAGATATACACTGTAGATAAAATTGGCACCAGACTCTACACCCTTTTCAGAAGTTATATACTGCAGACAGGACTAGCACCCTACTCTGCAACCTACACCTACCTACCACCTACACACACACATACCTCTAGGGAGTAATATACTGTATATTAGACTGGCCCCAGACCCTGTACCTTTCTCAGGAGATATACACTGTATATTGCACTCTACACCTACCTACCACCTACACTCCTCTAGGGAGATATACACTGTATATTGCACTCTCCACCTACCTACCACCTACACTCCTCTAGGGAGTTATACCCTGTATATTGGACTTGTACCAAACTCTGCACCCTTCTGGGCAGTTATATACTGTATATTAGAGTGGCACCAGACCCTGATCGGGGTTTTGGCGTCGGTAGGATCTCCTCATATAACACTTTGTAACATAAACACTTCTAATGTTTCAGCGGCTTCAGCGATGTGATTGGTCAGATCTTCCCAGCTTCATTCTGTAATGAGAAATAGAGAAATATTCCCATTATATAGATATACAGGAGATCAACCATGGCCACCCCTAGTCGCATCCACCCTTGGTCATCCTCAGCCTTGGACACCCTTGGTCACGCCCATCCTCGGTCATCCTCAACCTTTGACACCCTCAGTAACATTTTTCTTCAGACACACCCAGCCTCGGTCATCCTTAACTTTGGACACCCTCAGTGACACTGATTCTCGGTCATCCTCAACCATGGACACTCAGTCACACCCACACTTAATCATCCTCAACCTTGGACAGCCCCAGTCACATCCACCCTTGGTCATCCTCAGCCTTGGACACCCCCAGTTACATCCACCCTTGGTCATCCTCAGCCTTGGACAGCCCCAGTCACATCCACCCTTGGTCATCCTCAGCCTTGGACAGCCCCAGTCACATCCACCCTTGGTCATCCTCAGCCTTGGACACCCCCAGTCACATCCACCCTTGGTCATCCTCAGCCTTGGACACCCTTGGTCACACCCATCCTCAGTCATCCTCAACCTTTGACACCCTCAGCTCAGTCACATTTTTCTTCAGACACACCCAGCCTCGGTCATCCTTAACTTTAGACACCCTCAGTGACACTGATTCTCGGTCATCCTCAACCATGGACACCCTCAGTCACACCCACCCATGGTCATCCTCAACCCTGGACACCCTTAGTGACACTGACTCTTACTCATCCTCAACCTTGGACAGCCTCAGTCACACCCACCCTTGGTCATCTTCAACCTTGGACACCCTCAGTCATGTCCGTCCTCAGTTATCCTCAACTTTTCACACCCTCAGTCACACCCATCCTCGGTCATTCTCAACCTTGAACACCTTTAGTCACACTGACCCTTGGTCATCCTCAACCTTGGACAGCCTCAGTCACACCCACCCTTGGTCATCATCAACCTTGGACACCCTCAGTCATGCCCGTCCTTGGTTATCCTCAACTTTTCACACCCTCAGTCACACCCATCCTCGGTCATTCTCAACCTTGGACACCTTTAGTCACACCGACCCTTGGTCATCCTCAACCTTGGACAGCCTCAGTCACACCCACCCTTGGTCATCTTCAACCTTGGACACTCTCAGTTATGCCCATCCTTGGTTATCCCCAACTTTTCACACCCTCAGTCACACCCATCCTCGGTCATCCTCAACCTTGGACACCTTTAGTCACACCGACTCTTGTGCCCTGTACACACGACCGGTTCGTTTGATGAAAACTGACCGATGGATTTTTTCATCAGATATCCGATGAAGCTGACTTTCATCAGTCTTGCCTACACACCATCAGTTAAAAATCCGATCGTGTCCAACGTAGTGACGTAAAACACAACGACGTGCTGAGAAAAATTAAGTTCAATGCTTCCGAGCATGCGTCGACTTGATTCTGAGCATGCGTGGATTTTTGACCGATGGATTTCCCCACAGACGATCATTTTTTTCTATAGGTTTTTTAACCATACGAAAAATTTAAAACAGGTTCTATTTTTTTTCACCGATGGGAAAAAAAACGATGGGGCCCACACACGATCGGTTCGCCCAATGAAAACGGTCCATCGGTCCGTTTTCATCAGACGAACGGATCATGTGTACAGGGCATTAGTCATTCTCGACCTCGGACACCCTCAGTCACACCCATCCTTGGTCATTTTCAACCTTGGACACCTTCAGTCACACCGACCGTCAGTCATTCTCAACTTAGGAAACCATCAGTGACACTCACTCTTACTAATCTTTAACCTTGGGCACCCTCAGTCATACCCATCCTCTGTCATCCTCAACCTTGGACACCCTCAGTTACACCCATCCTCTGTCATCCTCAACCTTGGACACCCTCAGTTACACCCATCCTCGTCATCCTCAACCTTGGGCACCCTCAGTCACACCCATCCTCTGTCACCCTCAACCTTGGACACCCTCAGTCACACCCTCAGTCATACTCACTCTCGGTCCTCCTTAACCTTCAGCACCCCCAGTCACACTCACCCTTGGTCATCCACAACCTTAGACACCCTCAAATACATTCACCCTCAGTCATCCTCAACCTTGGGCACCCTTAGTCACACCCATCCTCAATCATCCACAACCTAGGACACCCTCAGTCACATACACCCTCGGGCATCCTCAACCTTGGACACTTTCAGTCACACCAACTCTCGGTCATCCCCAACCTTGGACACCCTCTGTCACACTCATTTTCAGCCATCCTTGACTTTCGGAACCCTCAGTCACATTCAGCATCCTCAACCATGGATTTTATCAGTCTCATCCACCCTCATTCATCTTCACCTTCAGTGATGAGCAGCAGTTGTTGTAACTCTTGCTGCAGTTTCAGCTCCAGGACCTCCACCAATATCACCCTACGCATACTCTCCTGATGAACCCCCATCCGCTGCAGCAGGTCATCGGAGAGCCTAAGCAGAGCTCGACCTAGAGGGAGGAGACAGACAAGGTCACCTTATGCTATTGCATCTCGAACCATCACCCAACCCGTTAGGGTACTTCCAACCACTTGACCTCTAATTTCCCTGACTTGGCACACTGGGTCATTAGAGAAATAGTCACGTGGCTCCAACTTAATACCTAAAGCATGAAGACTTGGTGAAGACATTCAGTTGTGCTTCAGTAAAATATGACAATGTGGAAGATACTGACCTAAGTGTCTTCAACCATGGTCCAAGTCCCACTAAACCCCCTCCACTGACTTGTATTCAACCGTGGCCTAGCTGCTAGTGGCAGCCGGGATGGTTGCAGCACCTTAGAGACTTCTGACCTTTCTGGATTTTACAGAAGGAACAGTAAATGGTGTGATGGCATAAACAAGTCTTTTCAAGCCTTTCATAGAGAACCCTTCAATTAATGGGAAGAATGCTCCTTACATTGGTGATCAGTAGGAAGAATGGCCCAGATTGGCCCAGATTCACAAAGCACTTACGCTGGCGTGTAACAAGTTACGCCGACGTAAGTGCAAATTTGCGCCGTCGTATCTGTGCGCCAGACCCACAAACTAATATGCGCCTAAAAACAGGCTACCCAACGTATCTTGCTTACGCCGGCGTAGGGTGGGCGTACATTTAGGCTGGGAGCATGGTGCCGCTCCCATTGATTAGCCATTCAAACATGCAAATGAGGGAAATACGGCGATTCACGTACGTGCATGTGCCCGGCGCATGCTACGCGAGATGCGCGTAAGTTGTATGTCCGGCGTAAAGTTATTCCCCATAAAGGAGGTGCAACCCGGCAACAGACATGCTCAGGTCTGCATCAGGGAACACAAGCCGGCGTATTGTGCGTTGGACGTGTGTCTGGCGTATTGTGCGTTGGATGTGCGTTGGTCGTGTGTACGTTATGTTCATGGCGTACGCAGTGATCCGGCGTAGCTTAGGCAGTTGCGCCGGGATGGTTATGAGCAGGCACAGGGGGGTGCGTCCACGTCACGGCGCATGCGCAGTTCGTGATACGTACCTGTCTGGCGCTCGGCCCATCATTTGCATGGGGTCACGCCCACTTCCACCTACGCCGGCGTACGCCTTCGAAACCCACACCACGCTGGCGCAGCGTTGGGAGCACTGGCTTGCTGAATGCAATGCTTGCCTCTCTGCGCTGCGTTGGCGTAGCGTACAGTGTTTGCTCTACGGCGGCGTAATGTGCGCCTTGCTTTCTGTGAATCTGGGCCAATGTTCCTTACATTGGTGGTCAGTGGGAAGAATGTTCCTTACATTGGTGGTCAGTGGGAAGAATGCCCCTTACTTTGTTGATCAGTGGGAAGAATGGCCCTTACATTGGTGATCAGTGGGAAGAATGTCCCTTACATTGGTGATCAGTGGGAAGAATGTTCCTTACATTGGTGATCAGTGGGAAGAATGTTCCTTACATTGGTGATCAGTGGGAAGAATTCTCCTTACATTGGTGATCAGTGGGAAGAATGCTCCTTACATTGGTGATCAGTGGGAAGAATGCCCCTTACATTGGTGATCAGTGGGAAGAATGTTCCTTACATTGGTGATCAGTGAGAAGAATGTTCCTTACATTGGTGATCAGTGGGAAGAATGTTCCTTACATTAGTGATCAGTGGGAAGAATGTTTCTTACATTGGTGATCAGTGAGAAGAATGTTCCTTACATTGGTGATCAGTGAGAAGAATGTTCCTTACATTGGTGATTAGTGGGAAGAATGTTCCTTACATTAGTGGTCAGTGGGAAGAATGTTCCTTACATTGGTGATCAGTGAGAAGAATGTCCCTTACATTGGTGATCAGTGGGAAGAATGTTCCTTACATTGGTGATCAGTGAGAAGAATGTCCCTTACATTGGTGATCAGTGGGAAGAATGTTCCTTACATTGGTGATCAGAGGAAAGAATGTTCCTTACATTGGTGATCAGTGGGAAGAATGTTCCTTACATTGGTGATCAGTGGGAAGAATGTTCCTTACATTAGTGATCAGTGGGAAGAATGTTTCTTACATTGGTGATCAGTGAGAAGAATGTTCCTTACATTGGTGATCAGTGAGAAGAATGTTCCTTACATTGGTGATTAGTGGGAAGAATGTTCCTTACATTAGTGGTCAGTGGGAAGAATGTTCCTTACATTGGTGATCAGTGAGAAGAATGTCCCTTACATTGGTGATCAGTGGGAAGAATGTTCCTTACATTGGTGATCAGTGAGAAGAATGTCCCTTACATTGGTGATCAGTGGGAAGAATGTTCCTTACATTGGTGATCAGTGAGAAGAATGTCCCTTACATTGGTGATCAGTGGGAAGAATGTTCCTTACATTGGTGATCAGTGAGAAGAATGTCCCTTACATTGGTGATCAGTGGGAAGAATGTTCCTTACATTGGTGATCAGTGGGAAGAATGTTCCTTACATTGGTGATCAGTGGGAAGAATGTTCCTTACATTGGTGATCAGTGGGAAGATCGTTCCTTACATTGGTGATCAGTGAGAAGAATGTTCCTTACATTGGTGATCAGTGGGAAGAATGTCCCTTACATTGGTGATCAGTGGGAAGAATGTCCCTTACATTGGTGATCAGTGAGAAGAATGTCCCTTACATTGGTGATCAGTGGGAAGAATGTCCCTTACATTGGTGGTCAGTGGGAAGAATGACCCTCCTGTCCTGTGACCCCTCTCTTCCCCCCATAAGGAGGATATGACCCAGGGTGCAGTAGGAAAAGGGTGAGCTTACCTGAGATTTGATGAGTGTAAGCTGCCTGGAGGAGCCCAGCGCTGTTCTGTAGGGGTCCATACTGGAGCCAGGAGCACACATCCTGCACCGTCCAATCACTAACTGGCTTCTCCCAGATGATCTCGTCGTCCGACCCTTCTGAGTCTGAATCCTAAAGAAGAATGAGACACTTTAATATTACTATGCTTCTGTCACCCTCCTCTACAACACATGTGAGCAGCACAGACGTTGCCAGTTATAGGTGAGTTCTGAGGTCACTTGTTGGCCTAATATGCCATGGGAGTTCCAGCAATGAGGTCTCCCTAACACAGCTCTTAGCCTTTGATCCTGCCCACTTTGGAGAGTTGCCACCCATCTTTTTGCTGCAGGTTCCATCAAGTTGCACCTTCATAAGGGCTAAATAATGGCGCATGTAAAATGCATGGAGAACGCACCTAAAACTGGGTTTTGACGCCATGTTGTCATGGCAAGACAAGCATGACACCCTTGCAGTCTGGATAAGGAATAACAAATATTACCTTCAAGCGCTCCGCCATGGATCCCTGCTGTATATTCCTTCGCCTCCTGGATTACCGGGCCTATCACAAGCTTCATCCAATCCTCCTTATTCTCCTCTCCAGTATGGAGCCAATGGAGTGTAAATATGTCTGCCATATAAACACAGTACATGAGTATAATGTCACAATGTCACAATAAACAAGTATAATAAACAAGACACTAGACGTTGCATTCAAGTTATAGCCATCAGAGACTGTCGGGGTAAAACTATTGGGGACAGGCAGGGTACATCTCTTGGAGACAGTCAGGGTATAGTCCTTGGGGACAGTATGGGTAAAGTCCTTGGGGACAATCATGGTAAAGTCCTTGGGGACAGTATGGGTAAAGTCCTTGGGGACAGCCAGGGTATAGTCCTTGTGGACAGTAAAGGAAAAGTCATTGGGGACAGTAAGGAAAAAGTCATTGGGGACAGTAAGGAATAAGTCCTTGGGGACAGCAAGGAATAAGTCCTTGGGTACAGTCATTGGGGACAGTAAAGGAAAAGTCATTGGGGACAGTAAGGAAAAAGTCCTTGGGGACAGTAAGGAATAAGTCCTTGGGTACAGTCAGGGTATAGTCCTTGGGGACAGTAAGGAAAAAGTCCTTGGGTACAGTCAAAGTATAGCCATTGGAGACAGTCAGGGTATAACCATTGGGGACAGTCATGGTATAGCTCTTGGGGACAGCCAGGGTTTAGCTCTTGGGGACAGTAAGGGAAAAGTCCTTTGGGGACAGTCAAAATATAGCCATCGGAGATAGGGTAAAACCGTTGGTGACAGGCAGGGTATATCCCTTGGGGACAGTCAGGGTATAGTCCTTGTGGACAGTAAAGGAAAAGTCCTTGGGGACAATCATGGTAAAGTCCTTGGGGACAGTAAAGGAAAAGTCCTTGGGGACAGTCAGGGTAAAGTCATTGGGGACAGTAAAGGAAAAGTCATTGGGCACAGTAAGGAAAAAGTCCTTGGGGACAGTCAAAATATAGCCATTAGAGACTGTCAGGGTATAACCATTGGGGTCAGTCATGGTATAGCTCTTGGGGACATCCAGGGTATAGATCTTGGGGATACCCAGGGTATAGATCTTGGGGATACCCAGGGTATAGCTCTTGGGGACAGCCAGGGTATAGCTCTTGGGGACAGCCAGGGTATAGCTCTTGGGTACAGCCAGGGTATAGCTCTTGGGGACAGCCAGGGTATAGATCTTGGGGATACCCAGGGTATAGCTCTTGGGGACAGTCAGGGTATAGCTTAGCTCTTGGGGACATCCAGGGTATAGCTCTTGGGGACAGCCAGGGTATAGATCTTGGGGACAGCCAGGGTATAGCTCTTGGGTACAGCCAGGGTATAGCTCTTGGGGACAGCCAGGGTATAGCTCTTGGGGACACCCAGAGTATAGCTCTTGGGGACAGTCAGGGTATAGTCCTTGGGAACAGTAATGCCCTGTACACACGGTCGGAATTTCCGAAGGGAGATTTTGAATCGGACTTTTTCCGTCCGAAATTCTGAGGGACTTAAATAGAGAACATGCTCTCTATTTTTCAGACGGAAAAATTCCAATCAGAAAATCCATTCGTCTGGATGGAATTCCGACGCACTAAATACCACGCATGCTCAGAATCAAGACGACGCATGCTCGGAAGCATGGAACTTCATTTTTCTCGGCTCGTCGTAGTGTTGTACATCACCGCGTTCTTGGCGGTCGAAATTTGGTGTGACCGTGTGTATGCGAGACAGCTTGAACGGAATTCCGTCGGAAAAAACACCCAAATTTATCCCGACGGAAAAAACAGGCATGTGTACGGGGCATTAGGGAAAAGGCCTTTGGGGACAGTCAAAATATAGCCATCGGAGTCAGGGTAAAACCATTGGTGACAGGTAGGGTATACCACTTGGGGACAGGCAGGGAATAGTCTTTGGGGACATCAGCGTGTGGCCCTCACAGATAGTCCTTGTGGGCCTTATGGGGACTCTCAGAATGGATACAGCAGTGTTAGTACAGGAAGAGGTTTTTCCTGCGGAGCAATAAATAAGGATGACACAGAGGACACAGGCTGGTGCACGTATTGCTCCACCACTCCCAGCATTCTTTACACTGTCTGCGCGGCTCTAATTATATGTAATACACAGCAGAAAAGTAGTCCTAAACACGCAACACTGCACCGACATCTAATGCCCTGTACACACAACCGCTTTTCCAGTCGGAAAAAAAAAACTATGGTTTTCCCGACAGGACTCCGCTCAAGCTGTCTTGCGTACACACAGTCACACCAAATTCCGCCAGTCAAAAATGCGGTGACGTAAAACACAACGAAAAGCTCTCATCTGAGTTTTTCCAGCTGTAAAAGTGGTCCTGTGTACAGGGCATTACCCTCAAACACACAACACTGCACCAACATCTAACCCTCAACCACACAACACTGCGCCAACATCTGATCTCCAACCACACAACACTGCGCCAACATCTAATCTCCAACCACACAACACTGCGCCAACATCTGATCTCCAACCACACAACACTGCGCCAACATCTGATCTCCAACCACACAACACTGCGCCAACATCTGATCTCCAACCACACAACACTGCGCCAGCATCTGATCTCCAACCACACAACACTACACCAATATCTGATCCCCAACCACACAACACTGCACCAACATCTGATCCCCAACCACACAACACTGCACCAACATCTGATCCCCAACCACACAACATTGCACCAACATCTGATCTCCAACCACACAACACTGCACCAACATCTGATCTCCAACCACACAACATTGCACCAACATCTGATCTCCAACCACACAACACTGCACCAACATCTGATCTCCAACCACACAACACTGCACTAACATCTGATCTCCAACCACACAACACTGCACTAACATCTGATCCCCAACCACACAACACTACACCAACATCTGATCTCCAACCACACAACACTGCGCCTACATCTGATCTCCAACCACACAACACTACACCAACATCTGATCTCCAACCACACAACACTGCGCCAACATCTGATCTCCAACCACACAACACTGGACCACCATCTGATCTCCAACCACACAACACTGCACTAACATCTGATCCCCAACCACACAACACTACACCAACATCTGATCTCCAACCACACAACACTGCGCCAACATCTGATCTCCAACCACACAACACTGGACCACCATCTGATCTCCAACCACACAACACTGCACCAACATCTGATCTCCAACCACACAACACTGCGCCAACATCTGATCTCCAACCACACAACACTGCGCCAACATCTGATCTCCAACCACACAACACTGCACCAACATCTAACCCTCAACCACACAACACTGCACCAATGACTGATCCCCAACCACACAACACTGCGCCAACATCTGATCCCCAACCACACAACACTGCACCAACATCTGATCTTCAACCACACAACACTGCGCCAACATCTGATCTCCAACCACACAACACTACACCAACATCTGATCTCCAACCACACAACACTGCGCCAACATCTGATCTCCAACCACACAACACTGCGCCAACATCTGATCTCCAACCACACAACACTGCACCAACATCTGATCTCCAACCACACAACACTGCGCCAACATCTGATCTCCAACCACACAACACTGCACCAACATCTGATCTCCAACCACACAACACTGCACCAACATCTGATCTCCAACCACACAACACGGCTTCATCACGCCTTTAGTAAATCAGCCCCAGTGTGTAGACAGTGTATTCCAGCAGTAATAATGTGATTGGACTCTGCCCCTTGTTGTCTTATCTCAGGCTGTTCATATGTTTCGTCCCACATCCTTGAAGCACCTCTGAGGTCTCCGTAGTGTGATGAGCTGATAGTGTGACATTGTGACATATTGTTAGCAAGACATTTACAATGATTCAGCGTGTATACACCCATTATAATGACCTTTATTACGTGATTAGCCATAAGGGAAGACGTCAGAGTTTTTATTAGGCCTTCAAACTCTGCGGGCTGATCAATACATAACTTGAGATACTTTATAGGATATGAGGAATGGAGATACTTTGTATGATATGAGGGATGGAGATACTTTGCATGATATGAAGGATGGAGATACTTTGTATGATATGAGGGATGGAGATACTTTGTATGATATGAGGGATGGAGATACTTTGTATGATATGAGGGATGGAGATACTTTGTATGATATGAGGGATTGAGATACTTTGTATGATATGAAGGATGGAGATACTTTGTATGATATAAAGGATGGAGATACTTTGTATGATATGAAGGATGGAGATACTTTGTATGATATGAGAGATGGAGATACTTTGTATGATATGAGGGATGGAGATACTTTGTATGATATAAAGGATGGAGATACTTTTTATGATATGAGGAATGGAGATACTTTGTATGATATGAAGGATGGAGATACTTTGTATGATATGAGGGATGGAGATACTTTGTATGATATGAAGGATGGAGATACTTTGTATGATATGAAGGATGGAGATACTTTGTATGATATGAGGGATGGAGATACTTTGTATGATATGAGGGATGGAGATACTTTGTATGATATGAGGGATGGAGATACTTTGTATGATATGAAGGATGGAGATACTTTGTATGATACAAGGGATAGAGATACTTTGTATGATATGAAGGATGGAGATACTTTGTATGATATGAGGGATGGAGATACTTTGTATGATATGAGAGATGGAGATACTTTGTATGATATGAGGGATGGAGATACTTTGTATGATATAAAGGATGGAGATACTTTGTATGATATGAGGAATGGAGATACTTTGTATGATATGAAGGATGGAGATACTTTGTATGATATGAGGGATGGAGATACTTTGTATGATATGAAGGATGGAGATACTTTGTATGATATGAAGGATGGAGATACTTTGTATGATATGAAGGATGGAGATACTTTGTATGATATGAAGGATGGAGATACTTTGTATGATATGAAGGATGGAGATACTTTGTATGATATGAAGGATGGAGATACTTTGTATGATATGAAGGATGGAGATACTTTGTATGATATGAGAGATGGAGATACTTTGTATGATATGAGGGATGGAGATACTTTGTATGATATGAGGGATGGAGATTCTTTGTATGATATGAGGGATGGAGATACTTGGTATGATATGAGGGATGGAGATACTTTGTATGATATGAGAGATGGAGATACTTTGTATGATATGAAGGATGGAGATACTTTGTATTATATGAGGGATGGAGATACTTTGTATGATATGAGAGATGGAGATACTTTGTATGATATGAAGGATGGAGATACTTTGTATGATATGAGGGATGGAGATACTTTGTATGATATGAAGGATGGAGATACTTTGTATGATATGAGGGGTGGAGATACTTTGTATGATATGAGGGGTGGAGATACTTTGTATGATTTGAGGGATGGAGATACTTTGTATGATATGAGGGATGGAGATACTTTGTATGATATGAAGGATGGAGATACTTTGTATGATATGAAGGATGGAGATACTTTGTATGATATGAGGGATGGAGATACTTTGTATGATATGAAGAATGGAGATACTTTGTATAATATGAGAGATGGAGATACTTTGTATGATATGAGGGGTGGAGATACTTTGTATGATATGAGGGATGGAGATACTTTGTATGATATGAGGGATGGAGATACTTTGTATGATATGAAGGATGGAGATACTTTGTATGATATGAGGGATGGAGATACTTTGTATGATATGAAGGATGGAGATACTTTGTATGATATGAAGGATGGAGATACTTTGTATGATATGAGGGATGGAGATACTTTGTATGATATGAGGGGTGGAGATACTTTGTATGATATGAGGGATGGAGATACTTTGTATGATATGAAGGATGGAGATACTTTGTATGATATGAGGGATGGAGTTACTTTGAATGATATGAGAGATGGAGATACTTTGTATGATATGAGGGATGGAGATACTTTGTATGATATGAAGGATGGAGATCATTTGTATGATATGAGGGATGGAGATACTTTGTATGATATGAAGGATGGAGATACTTTGTATGATATGAGAGATGGAGATACTTTGTATGATATGAAGGATGGAGATACTTTGTATGATATGAAGGATGGAGATACTTTGTATGATATGAAGGATGGAGATACTTTGTATGATATGAAGGATGGAGATACTTTGTATGATATGAGGGATGGAGATACTTTGTATGATATGAAGGATGGAGATACTTTGTATAATATGAGAGATGGAGATACTTTGTATGATATGAGGGGTGGAGATACTTTGTATGATATGAAGGATGGAGATACTTTGTATGATATGAAGGATGGAGATACTTTGTATGATATGAAGGATGGAGATACTTTGTATGATATGAAGGATGGAGATACTTTGTATGATATGAGGGATGGAGATACTTTGTATAATATGAAGGATAGAGATACTCTGTATAATATGAGGGATGGAGATACTTTGTATGATATGAAGGATGGAGATACTTTGTATGATATGAAGGATGGATATACTTTGTATGATATGAAGGATGGAGATACTTTGTATGATATGAGGAATGGAGATACTTTGTATGATATGAGGGATGGAGATACTTTGTATGATATGAGGAATGGAGATACTTTGTATGATATGAAGGATGGAGATACTTTGTATGATATGAAGGATGGAGATACTTTGTGTGATATGAGGAATGGAGATACTTTGTATGATATGAAGGATGGAGATACTTTGTATGATATGAGGGATGGAGATACTTTGTATGATATGAGGGATGGAGATACTTTGTATGATATGAAGGATGGAGATACTTTGTATGATATGAAGGATGGAGATACTTTGTATGATATGAGGGATGGAGATACTTTGTATGATATGAAGGATGGAGATACTTTGTATGATATGAAGGATGGAGATACTTTGTATGATATGAAGGATGGAGATACTTTGTATGATATGAAGGATGGAGATACTTTGTATGATATGAAGGATGGAGATACTTTGTATGATATGAGGGATGGAGATACTTTGTATGATATGAGAGATGGAGATACTTTGTATGATATGAGGGATGGAGATACTTTGTATGATATGAGGGATGGAGATACTTTGTATGATATGAAGGATGGAGATACTTTGTATGATATGAAGGATGGAGATACTTTGTATGATATGAAGGATGGAGATACTTTGTATAATATGAGGGATGGAGATACTTTGTATGATATGAAGAATGGAGATACTTTGTATAATATGAGGGATGGAGATACTTTGTATTATATGAGGGATGGAGATACTTTGTATGATATGAGGGATGGAGATACTTTGTATGATATGAGAGATGGAGATACTTTGTATGATATGAGGGATTGTATGATATGAGGGATGGAGATACTTTGTATGATATGAGGGATGGAGATACTTTGTATGATATGAGGGATGGAGATACTTTGTATGATATGAGGGATTGAGATACTTTGTATGATATGAAGGATGGAGATACTTTGTATGATATAAAGGATGGAGATACTTTGTATGATATGAAGGATGGAGATACTTTGTATGATATGAGAGATGGAGATACTTTGTATGATATGAGGGATGGAGATACTTTGTATGATATAAAGGATGGAGATACTTTTTATGATATGAGGAATGGAGATACTTTGTATGATATGAAGGATGGAGATACTTTGTATGATATGAGGGATGGAGATACTTTGTATGATATGAAGGATGGAGATACTTTGTATGATATGAAGGATGGAGATACTTTGTATGATATGAGGGATGGAGATACTTTGTATGATATGAGGGATGGAGATACTTTGTATAATATGAGGGATGGAGATACTTTGTATGATATGAAGGATGGAGATACTTTGTATGATACAAGGGATAGAGATACTTTGTATGATATGAAGGATGGAGATACTTTGTATGATATGAGGGATGGAGATACTTTGTATGATATGAGAGATGGAGATACTTTGTATGATATGAGGGATGGAGATACTTTGTATGATATAAAGGATGGAGATACTTTGTATGATATGAGGAATGGAGATACTTTGTATGATATGAAGGATGGAGATACTTTGTATGATATGAGGGATGGAGATACTTTGTATGATATGAAGGATGGAGATACTTTGTATGATATGAAGGATGGAGATACTTTGTATGATATGAAGGATGGAGATACTTTGTATGATATGAAGGATGGAGATACTTTGTATGATATGAAGGATGGAGATACTTTGTATGATATGAAGGATGGAGATACTTTGTATGATATGAAGGATGGAGATACTTTGTATGATATGAGAGATGGAGATACTTTGTATGATATGAGGGATGGAGATACTTTGTATGATATGAGGGATGGAGATACTTTGTATGATATGAGGGATGGAGATACTTGGTATGATATGAGGGATGGAGATACTTTGTATGATATGAGAGATGGAGATACTTTGTATGATATGAAGGATGGAGATACTTTGTATTATATGAGGGATGGAGATACTTTGTATGATATGAGAGATGGAGATACTTTGTATGATATGAAGGATGGAGATACTTTGTATGATATGAGGGATGGAGATACTTTGTATGATATGAAGGATGGAGATACTTTGTATGATATGAGGGGTGGAGATACTTTGTATGATATGAGGGGTGGAGATACTTTGTATGATTTGAGGGATGGAGATACTTTGTATGATATGAGGGATGGAGATACTTTGTATGATATGAAGGATGGAGATACTTTGTATGATATGAAGGATGGAGATACTTTGTATGATATGAGGGATGGAGATACTTTGTATGATATGAAGAATGGAGATACTTTGTATAATATGAGAGATGGAGATACTTTGTATGATATGAGGGGTGGAGATACTTTGTATGATATGAGGGATGGAGATACTTTGTATGATATGAGGGATGGAGATACTTTGTATGATATGAAGGATGGAGATACTTTGTATGATATGAGGGATGGAGATACTTTGTATGATATGAAGGATGGAGATACTTTGTATGATATGAAGGATGGAGATACTTTGTATGATATGAGGGATGGAGATACTTTGTATGATATGAGGGATGGAGATACTTTGTATGATATGAGGGATGGAGATACTTTGTATGATATGAAGGATGGAGATACTTTGTATGATATGAGGGATGGAGTTACTTTGAATGATATGAGAGATGGAGATACTTTGTATGATATGAGGGATGGAGATACTTTGTATGATATGAAGGATGGAGATCATTTGTATGATATGAGGGATGGAGATACTTTGTATGATATGAAGGATGGAGATACTTTGTATGATATGAGAGATGGAGATACTTTGTATGATATGAAGGATGGAGATACTTTGTATGATATGAAGGATGGAGATACTTTGTATGATATGAAGGATGGAGATACTTTGTATGATATGAAGGATGGAGATACTTTGTATGATATGAGGGATGGAGATACTTTGTATGATATGAAGGATGGAGATACTTTGTATAATATGAGAGATGGAGATACTTTGTATGATATGAGGGGTGGAGATACTTTGTATGATATGAAGGATGGAGATACTTTGTATGATATGAAGGATGGAGATACTTTGTATGATATGAAGGATGGAGATACTTTGTATGATATGAAGGATGGAGATACTTTGTATGATATGAGGGATGGAGATACTTTGTATAATATGAAGGATAGAGATACTCTGTATAATATGAGGGATGGAGATACTTTGTATGATATGAAGGATGGAGATACTTTGTATGATATGAAGGATGGATATACTTTGTATGATATGAAGGATGGAGATACTTTGTATGATATGAGGAATGGAGATACTTTGTATGATATGAGGGATGGAGATACTTTGTATGATATGAGGAATGGAGATACTTTGTATGATATGAAGGATGGAGATACTTTGTATGATATGAAGGATGGAGATACTTTGTGTGATATGAGGAATGGAGATACTTTGTATGATATGAAGGATGGAGATACTTTGTATGATATGAGGGATGGAGATACTTTGTATGATATGAGGGATGGAGATACTTTGTATGATATGAAGGATGGAGATACTTTGTATGATATGAAGGATGGAGATACTTTGTATGATATGAGAGATGGAGATACTTTGTATGATATGAAGGATGGAGATACTTTGTATGATATGAAGGATGGAGATACTTTGTATGATATGAAGGATGGAGATACTTTGTATGATATGAAGGATGGAGATACTTTGTATGATATGAAGGATGGAGATACTTTGTATGATATGAGGGATGGAGATACTTTGTATGATATGAGAGATGGAGATACTTTGTATGATATGAGGGATGGAGATACTTTGTATGATATGAGGGATGGAGATACTTTGTATGATATGAAGGATGGAGATACTTTGTATGATATGAAGGATGGAGATACTTTGTATGATATGAAGGATGGAGATACTTTGTATAATATGAGGGATGGAGATACTTTGTATGATATGAAGAATGGAGATACTTTGTATAATATGAGGGATGGAGATACTTTGTATTATATGAGGGATGGAGATACTTTGTATGATATGAGGGATGGAGATACTTTGTATGATATGAGAGATGGAGATACTTTGTATGATATGAGGGATTGTATGATATGAGGGATGGAGATACTTTGTATGATATGAAGGATGGAGATACTTTGTATAATATGAGGGATGGAGATACTTTGTATGATATGAGAGATGGAGATACTTTGTATGATATGAAGGATGGAGATACTTTGTATGATATGAGGGATGGAGATACTTTGTATGATATGAGAGATGGAGATACTTTGTATGATATGAAGGATGGAGATACTTTGTATGATATGAAGGATGGAGATACTTTGTATGATATGAAGGATGGAGATACTTTGTATGATATGAAGGATGGAGATACTTTGTATGATATGAGGGATGGAGATACTTTGTATGATATGAGGGATGGAGATACTTTGTATGATATGAAGGATGGAGATACTTTGTATGATATGAAGGATGGAGATACTTTGTATGATACAAGGGATAGAGATACTTTGTATGATATGAGGGATGGAGATACTTTGTATGATATGAGGGATGGAGATACTTTGTATGATATGAGGGATGGAGATACTTTGTATGATATGAGGGATGGAGATACTTTGTATGATATGAAGGATGGAGATACTTTGTATGATATGAGGGATTGAGATACTTTGTATGATATGAGGGATGGAGATACTTTGTATGATATGAAGGATGGAGATACTTTGTATGATATGAGGGATGGAGATACTTTGTATGATATGAGAGATGGAGATACTTTGTATGATATGAAGGATGGAGATACTTTGTATGATATGAAGGATGGAGATACTTTGTATGATATGAAGGATGGAGATACTTTGTATGATATGAAGGATGGAGATACTTTGTATGATATGAAGGATGGAGATACTTTGTATGATATGAGGGATGGAGATACTTTGTATGATATGAAGGATGGAGATACTTTGTATGATATGAAGGATGGAGATACTTTGTATGATATGAAGGATGGAGATACGTTGTATGATATGAAGGATGGAGATACTTTGTATGATATGAGAGATGGAGATACTTTGTATGATATGAAGGATGGAGATACTTTGTATGATATGAGAGATGGAGATACTTTGTATGATATGAAGGATGGAGATACTTTGTATGATATGAGGGATGGAGATACTTTGTATGATATGAGGGATGGAGATACTTTGTATGATATGAAGGATGGAGATACTTTGTATGATATGAGGGATTGAGATACTTTGTATAATATGTATAATATTTCTGCATCCAAGTTTATTTTAAATTTTTATTTATTTTAACGGGAACAAGTCTTTTCCATTATTTTATAAAAGCATTATATAGTACATTACATAGAAGCCCCCATTCCTAATAGTGACATTCGGAGCCATGACCATCCGATTATCACCTGCATGTTTTATAAAGTATTCTTACCTTGAATAAAAGTCATGGATACAGATGTTGAACGCACCTTCCATGTTTTCGGATTCTCTGATTGGGAGGATTCAGCTCTTTGTACCTGGCATTATATAACAATGCACGCTCCACCACTAATTATCTCCGTACTTTGTATCAGGACACGTTGTCTTACCTGCAATTCCCGGCACCATGCGACATTCCCAGGCGATGGGACAGAGGAGGTCGTGGACTGGAAGCCAGATTTCCCGTCACCCTTTCCTGCGTGCTGCTATAAGGGCAATCCGGTGTCTGCTCGCCCGCAGAGCTTGCACTCTCTCCTAGTGAGATGACAGCAGGGATTGCTCTCGGTGTGCACAGGACTCTGTCCTCACCTGGACGCCCCGCCTCTCCCCTGACATTCCTGGGCTGGCTGTGGGATGGGACGGTAGATTACAGAGCCTAAGGGCTGCACTCCTCCTCTGAATACCGGAAATCATACAGAGACAGCGTGCCGACTACCTGACGGGACTTGTACACCTTCACCATCTGCTTCCAGGCCAATCCCCGGGTGCACATGGCGCTACCACTTCCAGAAGATTCCGTAATCACAGCGCCCTGGGCACACAGACAGCCAGAGAAATAAGAGATATTGGTCAGATTAAACACATATATTCTCTGAAGGAGATTGTTAGAAAAGTTACATCGGTCATACATGTAACAACCAATCAGTTACAGAGTCCAAATTACAGAAAACATTCAAGCTGACCATTTTGTGCTATCAGCTTCTGATCTGATTCTTCAGATACAATCAATACATTGTATGATTTCTGATCGTCTTCTTCCTATAAATAAATACATTGTACGATTTCTGATCGGATTCTTCCAATACAATCAATACATTGTACGATTTATGATCTCATTCTTCCTATACAGTCTATACATTGTACGATTTATGATCGGCTTCTTCCTATAAATCAATACATTGTACAATTTCTGATCTGATTCTTCCTATGCAATCAATACATTGGACGATTTCTGATCGGATTCTTCCTATACAGTCTATACATTGTACGATTTATGATCGGCTTCTTCCTATAAATCAATACATTGTACAATTTCTGATCTGATTCTTCCTATACATTCAATACATTGTACGATTTCTAATCTGATTCTTCTTATACAATCAATACATTGGACGATTTCTGATCGGCTTCTTCCTATACAATAAATACATTGTACGATTTCTGGTCTGATTCCTCCTATACAATCAATACATTGTACGATTTCTGATCTGATTCTTCCTATACAATCAATACATTGTACAATTTCTGATCTGATTCTTCCAATACAATCAATACATTGTACGATTTCTGATCGGATTCTTCCAATACAATCAATACATTGTACGATTTCTGATCTCATTCTTCCTATACAGTCTATACATTGTACGATTTATGATCGGCTTCTTCCTATAAATCAATACATTGGACGATTTCTGATCTGATTCTTCTTATACAATCAATACATTGTACGATTTATGATCTCATTCTTCCTATACAATCTATACATTGTACGATTGCTGATCTGATTCTTCCTATACAATCAATACATTGGACGATTTATGATCTGATTCTTCCTATACAATCAATACATTGGACGATTTATGATCTCATTCTTCCTATACAATCAATACATTGGACGATTTATGATCTCATTCTTCCTATACAGTCTATACATTGTACGATTTATGATCGGCTTCTTCCTATAAATCAATACATTGTACGATTTCTGATTGGATTCTTCCAATACAATCAATACATTGGACCATTTATGATCTCATTCTTCCTATACAGTCTATACATTGTACGATTTATGATCGGCTTCTTCCTATAAATCAATACATTGTACAATTTCTGATCTGATTCTTCCTATACAATCAATACATTGTAAGATTTCTGATCTGAATCTTCCTATACAATCAATACATTGGACGATTTATGATTTGATTCTTCCTATACAATCAATACGTTGTACAATTTTTGATCTGATTCTTCTTATAAAATCAATACATTGTATGATTTCTGATCTGATTCTTTCTATACAATCAATACATTGTATGATTTCTGATCGGATTCTTCCAATACAATCAATACATTGTACGATTTCTGATCGGATTCTTCCTATACAATCAATACATTGGACGATTTATGATCTGATTCTTCCTATACAATCAATACGTTGTACAATTTTTGATCTGATTCTTCCTATACAATCAATACATTGTATGATTTCTGATCTGATTCTTACTATACAATCAATACATTGTATGATTTCTGATCGGATTCTTCCAATACAATCAATACATTGTACGATTTCTGATCGGATTCTTCCTATACAATCAATACATTGGACGATTTATGATCTGATTCTTCCTATACAATCAATACGTTGTACAATTTTTGATCTGATTCTTCCTATACAATCAATACATTGTATGATTTCTGATCGGATTCTTCCAATACAATCAATACATTGTACGATTTCTGATCGGATTCTTCCTATACAATAAATACATTGGACGATTTCTGATCTCATTCTTCCTATACAATCAATACATTGTACGATTTCTGATCTCATTCTTCCTATATAATCAATACATTGTACGATTTCTGATCGGATTCTTCCAATACAATCAATACATTGTATGATTTCTGATCGGATTCTTCCTATACAATCAATACATGAGAACATGCTGGCTTTTGTGTGCGTTCACGGAACACTTAAAAGTCAGATGGAATTTTTTCATCGGATATTCCGACCGTGTGTGTGCCCCATCTGAGTTTTTCCTTCGGAAATTCCGACGGACTTAGAAAGAGAACATGTTCTCTATTTTTCCGATGGAAAAAATTTCTATTGGAAATTCCGATCGTCTGTATGGAGAAAAAACCCACGCATGCTCAGAATCAAGTCGACGCATGCTCGGAAGCATTGAACTTCATTTTTCTCGGCTCGTCGTAGTGTTGTACGTCACCGCGTTTTGGACAGTCGGAATTTGGTGTGACAGTGTGTATGCAAGACAGCTTGAACGGAATTCCGTCAGAAAAATCAGTCAGAGTTTATCCCAACGGAAATTCCGATCGTGTGTACAGGGCATTAAACTCTTTACTCTTTATTTTCTTTACACTTTTTATACTCTTTACTCTTTGTATTCTTTATACTCTCTTTACTGTTTACACTCTTTACTCTTTTTTATAAACGTTATACTCTTTTTACTTTTTTACTCTTTATAATCTTTACTCCATATTCTCTTTATATTATTTATACTTTTTATTCTTTATACTTTTTTGCTTTTTATACTTTCTTACTCTTTATAATCTTTACTCCATATTCTTTTTATATTATTTATACTTTTTGGGCCAGATTCAGGTAGAATTCCGGCGGCGTAACGTATTGCATTTACGTTACACCGCCGCAAGTTTTACGGGCAAGTGCTTGATTCACAAAGCACTTGCCTGTAAACTTGCGGCGGCGTAGTGTAAATCCGTCCGGCGCAAGCCCGCCTAATTCAAATGGGGCGTGTGTCATTTAAATTAGGCGCGTTCCCGCGCCGAACGTACTGCGCATGCTCCGTTTTGAAATTTCCCGCCGTGCTTTGCGCGAAATGACGTCGCACCGACGTCATTTTTTGAACGTCGACGTGAGTTACGTCCTTTCCTATTCACGGACGACTTACGCAAAAAAAAAAATTAAAATTCGACGCGGGAACGACGGCCATACTTTAACATGGCAAGTCTAAAGATAGGCCAAGAAATAGCAGCTTTAACTATACGCCGGGAAAAGCCGACTAGCTGCGACGTAAGAGAATGCGACGGCCGCGCGTACCTTCGTGAATCGCCGTAAACAGCTAATTAGCATACCCGACGCGGAAAACAATGCGAACTCCACCCAGCGGGCGCCGAAGTATTACACCTATTATCCAAAGGCGTACGAAGCCGTACGCCTGTCGGATCGAAGCCAAAAGCCGTCGTATCTTGGTTTGAGGATTCAAAATAAAGATACGACGCGGCAAATTTGAAAATACGCCGGTAGATACTCCGGCGTATTCTTCTGTGAATCTGGCCCTTTATTCTTTGGACTCTTTTTGCTTTTTATACTTTTGTACTCTTTTTAATCTTTACTCCATATTCTTTTTATATTATTTATACTTTTTATTCTTTATACTCTTTTTGCTTTTTATACTTTTTTACTCTATATAATCTTTACTCCATATTCTCTTTATATTATTTACACTTTTTATTCTTTATACTCTTTTTACTTTTTATACTGATTTACTCTTTATAATCTTTACTCCAGATTCTCTTTATATTATTTATACCTTTTATTCTTTAGACTCTTTTTACTTTTTATACTGTTTTACGCTTTATAATCTTTACTCCATATTCTCTTTATATTATTTACACTTTTTATTCTTTATACTCTTTTTACTTTTTATACTTTTTTACTCTTTATAATCTTTACTCCATATTCTTTTTATATTATTTATACCTTTTATTCTTTATACTCTTTTTACTTTTTATACTTTTTTACTCTATATAATCTTTACTCCAGATTCTCTTTATATTATTTATACCTTTTATTCTTTATACTCTTTTTACTTTTTATACTATTTTACTCTATATAATCTTTACTCCGTATTCTCTTTATATTATTTATACTTTTTATTCTTTATACTCTTTTTACTTTTTATGTTCTTTTTACTCGTTTTTTCTTCATATTCTATCCTCTCCTTACTTTTATGCCCTTTACTTTTTATACTTTTTTTACTCTTTAAATTCTTTATAATCTTAATAGTCTTTACTCTTTTTTAACTTTTTCTCCTCTTTTGTCTTTGTCTGGTGTAATTTCTGACAAAATCAACCAATGTCGTTTTCTGGCCCCTTGTGGGGGAGGAGGGGACTCCGGACATTCTTTTTGTTTAGAACAGCTCACGTGATTGGCAGGTTGTTTTTCCCAGAAGTCATTGCAGTCTGTCCACACCGTCATCCTTCTTGTCCTGAGCTGAACTTAGCTACTTCAGTCAACCGTATGTTAACACAACACAAACTTCAAGGTTTATGATTCTACGTGCATGGTGTGAACCTTGCCTGGCCCGGCCATGTTCTGCAACCATGCTCAGCTTTCTTCGCACTATATTTATCTGTCATTACAGAATGGGGGTTTTAGCACCCAGAGTGAACCAGGCTCTGCTTATAACTAAAATATCGCTTTTGGGTGGATCAGTCCATTAGTTCCTGACCTAACCTTGAAAATAGATGCCCAAATGCAACTGGGACGTTGAACCCTTAGGTTCCATTCAAACCATAATACAGGGCACCGAAACCCACGCATTTTGTGTTTTGTGGTGCGTAATATTAGGCAGCTGGTTCAAAACGAGAAAGGCTGTCAATTAATGTTGACACATAAAAAAAGGGTTAGTTCTTTTTTTTTTTTAAGGGCAACACAACCCTATAGATCAGACCCTATAGAGATCTTTTGGAGGCAACCAACTCTGCACGAAGAATGCCAAATCCAGGTTCTGGGCTGTAGAGAACCATATTTAACATTTTACCTAGACGATATGGTTATTCAACTAACCCAGCAGCACCTGTCCAAGGTTACCTTAACCACTTACCCCCCGGACCATATTGCTGCCCAAAGACCAGAGACCTTTTTGCGATTCGGGACTGCGTCGCTTTAACAGACAATTGCGCGGTCGTGCGACGTGGCTCCCAAACAAAATTGGCGTCCTTTTTTTCCCACAAATAGAGCTTTCTTTTGGTGGTATTTGATCACCTCTGCGGTTTTTAGTTTTTGCGCTATAAACAAAAATATAGCGACAATTTTGAAAAAAATGAATATTTTTTACTTTTTGCCATAATAAATATCCCCAAAAATATATAAAAACATTTTTTTTCCCTCAGTTTAGGCCGATACGTATTCTTCTATATATTTTTCGTAAAAAAAACCCGCAATAAGCGTTAATTGATTGGTTTGCGCAAAAGTTATAGCGTTTACAAAATAGGGGGTATTTTTATGGCATTTTTATTAATATTTTTTTTTACTAGTAATGGCGGCAATCGCGATTTTTTTTTCGGTACTGCGACATTATGGCGGACACTTCGGACACTTTTGACACATTTTTGGGACCATTGGCATTTTTATAGCGATCAGTGCTATAAAAATGCATTGGATTACTATAAAAATGCCACTGGCAGTGAAGGGGTTAACACTAGGGGGTGGGGAAGGGGTTAAGTATGCCTGGGTGTGTTCTTACTGTGGGGGGGGGGTGGCCTCACTAGGGGAAACACTGATCTTCTGTTCATACATTATATGAGCAGAAGATCAGCATTTCCCCCGCTGACAGGACCGGGAGCTGTGTGTTTACACACACAGCTCCCGGTCCCCGCTCTGTAACGAGCGATCGTGTGTGCCCGGCGGCGATCGCGCCCGCCGGGCACACGCACGGGAGTCGGGGGCGAGTGGGGGGCGCGCGCGCCTCCGGCGGCGTGCACGCGCCCCTAGTGGCGGCTCAAAGAGCCGCCGTATAGCTACGGGCTCTCGCCCAGCAGAGCCGACCTGCCGCCGTAGAATGACGGCAGCTGGTCGGCAAGCAGTTAAGGTCTTCAGATCTGCCTTCAGGTCTTGGCCAGAGAGCTTAACGCCACCGGAACTCAAAAAGCATATATCCAGTAGTGTTGCTCACGAATATTCGCATTGCGAATATTCGACTCGAATATAGCATATTCGAGAAATCGCGCTATATTTCGAATTTCGCGGTGAATATTCGCAATTCCGAATATTCGCATTTTTTCAATTTGATTTTTAAAACAGATCACATCCTATCGACGTCTAAAAGCATTGCTGGTATGATTAGAGACCCTGGGCCGAGTAGCTAAGCTGAGGCGATCCTTTTATGTTGCCAAATTGAAAAACAAAAAATTGCGATTTTTCGCTATTGCGAATGCGAAAATTATTGCGAATTTTCGATAACTGTGGTAGGAGAACTCTGATTGTCTCTGATGCAAAAGGGGGGGGCTTTGTGTATGTTTCTGTTATGAATATTTGTATGTTTGATATTATTTTTTTTTGTAAGAAGGAAAAAATTGCGCATACCTTAAAAAAAGGGGAGAATACAGCAGCAACTCAAAAATGTTATACAACATAATTTAATACAAGACAGAAAATGGAGTCGCTCTACAAGAATAAAAAATATGTCTAGTGACAAGACATGTGGGCAAATTATAAAATAAGCAAGCGCAAATAACTTGTGAAATACACAATGAAACAAATATATAAAGAAATATAGTCCCAATAATAGAAAAATAATCTTTCATAAAAATGTCTTTGATATGTGAAGTGAAAAAAAGTCCAAAGCATGCAGCATGAACGTGTTCAATCTTCAAGGTGTTTGATTGACAAACGGCTGTGACAGATGGATAGAGTAAAGAATCACCACCAATGCAAAACACTTTTTATTTTCTATTGTAAAATATCAAGAATATTCTGAGCCAATCAGAGTGCTCCTTCTGCATTTGCCGAATATTCGCAATTATTTTGTATTGTAAAATATCAAGAATATTCTGAGCCAATCAGAGTGCTCCTTCTGCATTTGCCGAATATTCGCAATTATTTTGTATTGTAAAATATCAAGAATATTCTGAGCCAATCAGAGTGCTCCTTCTGCATTTGCCGAATATTCGCAATTATTTTGTATTGTAAAATATCAAGAATATTCTGAGCCAATCAGAGTGCTCCTTCCGCATTTGCCGAATATTCGCAATTATTTTGTATTGTAAAATATCACGAATATTCTGAGCCAATCAGAGTGCTCCTACAGCATTTGTCGAAATTGCGCAGTAAATATCGCATTTGCATGTTGCGATATTTCGATAAAATATCACGAATATTCTGAGCCAATCAGAGTGCTCCTACCGCAGTTATCAAAAAATCGCAATTATTTTCGCATTCGCAATAGCGAAAAATCGCAATCATTTAATTTCGATAAAATATCACGAATATTCGAATTTAGCGAATATATCTCGAATATTCGAATATATATTCGAGATATATCGCGAAATCGAATATGGCATATTCTGCTCAACACTAATATCCAGGTCTTGTTAGTCCAGGAAAAACAAAGTAGGGTCTAGATTCTCATCGGAGACCATCTACTAACTGACCTTCATACAACACCCATATGGGGCGCAACCCTAAAGACTAAACCCTATAGAGATCATTTGGAGGCAGCCACTCCTGCATGAAGAATGTCAGAGATTGGGTTCTGGGCTGTAGAGAACCATGTTTAACATTCTACCTAGACAATGCGGTCATTCAACCAACCCAGCATCACCTGCCTTCAGGTCTTGGCCAGAGAGCCTAATACTGCCAGAACTCAGAAAGCATATACTTGGATTTCGTCTGTCCAGAAAAGGCAAAGACGTGTCCAAAATATCCTCCTCGTGGGTGCTCTAGCTCTAGATTCTCAATGGAGACCAGACTAAACCCTATAAAGATCTTTTGGTGGCAACCAACTCTGCATGTCAGAGATTGGGTTCTGGGCTGTAGAGAACCATGTATAATATTCTACCTAGACAATGCGGTCATTTAACCAACCCAGCATCACCTGCCTTTAGGTCTTGGCCAGAGAGCCTAATACTGCCAGAACTCAGAAAGCATATACTCGGGTTTCATCTGTCCAGAAAAGGCAAAGACGTGTCCAAAATATCCTCCTCGTGGGTGGTCTAGCTCTAGATTCTCAATGGAGACCAGACTAAACCCTATAAAGATCTTTTGGTGGCAACCAACTCTGCATGTCATAGATTTGGTTCTGGGCTGTAGAGAACCATGTATAATATTCTACCTAGACAATGCGGTCATTCAACCAACCCAGCATCACCTGCCTTCAGGTCTTGGCCAGAGAGCTTAATGCTGCCAGAACTCAGAAAGCATATACTTGGATTTCGTCTGTCCAGAAAAGGCAAAGACGTGTCCAAAATATCCTCCTCGTCGTGGGGGTCTAGTGCTTGACTCTCATCGGAGACCTTCTACTAACTGACCCTCATACAACACCCATATGGGGCTCACCCTAAAGACTAAACCCAATAGGTATCTTTTGGTGGCAACCACCTCTTCATGAAGCTAGATGCTCTATCGCTAGATTCTCACCAGGGACCATCTACTAGACAAAGAAGGGTCCAAAACATCCTCCTCATGGGCAGTCTAGCACTAGATTCTCACCGGAGACCATCTACTAACTTACCTTCATACAACACCCATATGGGGCTCAATCCAAAAAGACTAAACCCAATAGATATCCTTTGGTGGCAACCACCTCTTCATGAAGGTGGATGGTCTATTGCTAGATTCTCACCAGGGACCATCTACTAGATAAAGAGGGGACCAAAAATCCGCTAGATTCTCATCGGAGACCATCTACTAACTGACCTTCATACAACACCCATATGGGGCTCAATCCTAAAGACTAAACCCTAAAGAGATCTTTTGATGGCAACCAACTCTTCATGAAGGTGGATGGTCTATTGCTAGATTCTCACCAGGGACCATCTACTAGATAAAGAGGGGTCCAAAAATCCTCCTCGTGGGCAGTCTAGCGCTAGATTCTCATCGGAGACCATCTACTAACTGACCTTCATACAACACCCATATGGGGCTCAATCCTAAAGACTAAACCCTAAAGAGATCTTTTTGTGGCAACCACCTCTTCATGAAAATGGATGGTCTATCGCAAGATTCTCACCAGGGACCATCTACTAGACAAAGAAGTGTCCAAAACATCCTCCTCGTGGGCAGTCTAGTGCTTGACTCTCATCTGGGACCATCTACTAACTGACCCTCATACAACACCCATATGGGGCTCAACCCCAAAGACTAAACCCTACATAGATCTTTTGGTGGCAAACTCCTCTTCATGAAGCTTGATGGTCTATCACTAGATTCTCACCAGGGACCATCTACTAGACAAATAAAGGTCCAAAAATCCTCATAGTGGGCAGTCTAGCGCTAGATTCTCATCAGAGACCATCTACTAACTGACCTTCATACAACACACATATGGGGCTCAATCCTAAAGACTAAACCCTAAAGAGATCTTTTGATGGCAACCAACTCTTCATGAAAATGGATGGTCTATCGCTAGATTCTCACCAGGGACCATCTACTAGACCAGGGGTGGCAAACTCAAATTCATCGGGGGCCGCATTAGCAGTATGGTTGCCCTCAAAGGGCCGGTTGTATCTGTAAGACTATGTGTCCACTATTATCATAAATAATTGTCACTGCATTTGTTTATTACTGGTTTTATGAAGCGCAGGGTTCAGGAGTTTGCTGCGTACGAAATGCAGGATACAGGAGTATGCTATGGACCGTGTGCAATATCTGACCTCTGCACCCTCCACTCTCCTTCCATCCTCCCATCCACCCTGGGATGGGATGGGGTGGGGTAGGATGAGATGGGATGGGGTGGGATGAGATGGGATGGGGTGGGGTGGGGTAGGATGGGATGGGGGTGGATGGGATGGGGGTGGGGGGGTGCCATAGGATGGGATGGGGTGGTATAGGGTGGAGTGGGATGGGATGAGATGGGGTAGGATGGGATGGGGGTGGGGTAGGATGAGATGGGATGGGGTATGGTGGGGTGGGATAGGATGGGATGGGCTACCTGACATACATGGACCTACCTGACATACACAATGACTTCACCTACCTGACATACACTGACCTCACCTACCTGACATACACTGACCTCACCTACCTGACATACATAGACCTACCCAGGCCCGGATTTACTCCCTTTGCCGCCCCAAGGCCAAGGGGGTAAGCCATTTTTCACAGACAATGACTGGTGTTAGTGCTTCAATCATTGCGGCACCATGGTTGGTATGGTGTCAGGATGATTGAAATGCATTATTTCTATTAATACATTGTAATATAAAATGAAATAGCCTAACTCACCATAAAGCAGAATGAGTGGGAGCCCCGAGCGTGTCACTTGCCACACTGCCTGCTAGCAGAATGGGGATTGCCAGTTACCTGGCTGCCACCCAAAAAGTACCAGTTTGTCACTAATTGCATGTAAAATCAAGCCCCCCCCCCCCAGCATTGCAGAGTACTTGCAGCCAGGTACAACTCTGTCAGCCTCTCCTCTCCCGCGCAGGGAAACTAGCTGCAGGTGAATCGTAAAACTGAGGCACATGAGATGAGAGTGAGGGCGGGCGGGCGGTGAGAGATGACGTCATTCTCTCTCTTCTGTGTCATGCAGCCTGTAAGTAAGGGCGGAAGTTGTAACAGTTGTAATCACTCTCCGCCGCCGCACGGCCCGAGGCACTGGTGGACTACGAGTGAGTGGCTCCTCCACTGAGCGCACAGCCCCCCCCCCGCCGCCGGTACCTCGCAGCGGCCGGCACGGGCACGCCTTGAAGGATGCAGGGGATGCCCTGTTTGGCATAGCAACGGCGCGCCCTGCGGAGGCTCCAAGATGGCGACGCGCTCTGCAGTCTGGCGGCGCCTGCAGGGACTCCCGGTCTCCCGCTCAGCCAAGTAAGTGTCGTGTTGTGACTCGCTGGGACGTGATGCTGGGTGGGGGAGAATGGTTTAGCAGAGGCAGGGTGTGCGCTGGGGAAGACCTGGGACTGGCTGCCTGTCCCAGCGCACACCCTGTCTCTGCTACAGGCTGAGGCTGGGACTCCGCTCAGCTGGGGAGACTAGGGAGGGAGCAGCCGGAGCCGGAAAGTCTATGTGCCCACTGCCCAGCATTTTACTTTAGGAAGGCTTTGGTGGACTACAAGGCCCAGCTGCTGGGCCGTGTAGTCCACCAATGCCTCCTATAGTAAAATACTGGGCCTTGTAGTCCACCAGTGCCTCCTATAGTAAAATACTGGGCCTTGTAGTCCACCAGTGCCTCCTATAGTAAAATGCTGGGGCCCAGCATTTTACTATAGGAGGCTTTGGTGGACTACAAGGCCCAGCATTTTACTTTAGGAAGGCTTTGGTGGACTACAAGGCCCAGCATTTTACTTTAGGAGGCTTTGGTGGCCTACACGGCCCAGCATTTTACTTTAGGAGGCTTTGGTGGACTACAAGGCCCAGCATTTTACTTTAGGAGGCTTTGGTGGACTACAAGGCCCAGCATTTTACTTTAGCAGGCATTGGTGGCCTACAAGGCCCAGCATTTTACTTTAGGAGGCTTTGGTGGACTACAAGGCCCAGCATTTTACTTTAGCAGGCATTGGTGGCCTACAAGGCCCAGCATTTTACTTTAGGAGGCTTTGGTGGACTACACGGCCCAGCATTTTACTTTAGGAGGCATTGGTGGACTACAAGGCCCAGCATTTTACTTTAGGAAGGCTTTGGTGGACTACAAGGCCCAGCATTTTACTTTAGGAAGCTTTGGTGGACTACAAGGCCCAGCATTTTACTTTAGCAGGCATTGGTGGCCTACAAGGCCCAGTATTTTACTTTAGGAGGCTTTGGTGGACTACAAGGCCCAGCATTTTACTTTAGCAGGCATTGGTGGCCTACAAGGCCCAGTATTTTAGTTTAGGAGGCTTTGGTGGCCTACACGGCCCAGCATTTTACTTTAGGAGGCTTTGGTGGACTACAAGGCCCAGCATTTTACTATAGGAGGCTTTGGTGGACTACAAGGCCCAGCATTTTACTATAGGAGGCTTTGGTGGACTACAAGGCCCAGCATTTTACTTTAGGAGGCTTTGGTGGGCTACAAGGCCCATCATTTTACTTTAGGAGGCTTTGGTGGACTACAAGGCCCAGCATTTTACTTTAGGAGGCTTTGGTGGACTACAAGGCCCAGCATTTTACTTTAGGAGGCTTTGGTGGACTACAAGGCCCAGCTGCTGGGCCTTGTAGTCCACCAATGCCTCCTATAGGAAAATGCACCAATGCTGTAGTGTCAGTGTGTATTGTGTAGTGGTCTGTGGGTAGTGTATTGTGTAGTGGTCAGTCTGTGTATTGTGTAGCGGTCAGTGGGTAGTGTATTGTGTAGCAGTCACTGTGTGTATTGTGTAGTGGTCAGTGTGTATTGTGTAGCGGTCAGTGTGTATTGTGTAGCGGTCAGTGTGTATTGTGTAGTGGTCAGTGTGTATTGTGTAGCGGTCAGTGTGTATTGTGTAGCCGGTCAGTGTGTATTGTGTAGCGGTCAGTGTGTATTGTGTAGCGGTCAGTGTGTATTGTGTAGTGGTCAGTGTGTATTGTGTAGCAGTCTGTGGGGAATCAGGTAGGTCAGTGTGTATTGTGTAGCGGTCTGTGGGGAATCGGGTAGGTCAGTGTGTATTGTGTAGCGGTCTGTGGGGAATCGGGTAGGTCAGTGTGTATTGTGTAGCAGTCTGTGGGGAATCGGGTAGGTCAGTGTGTATTGTGTAGCAGTCTGTGGGGAATCGGGTAGGTCAGTGTGTATTGTGTAGCAGTCTGTGGGGAATCGGGTAGGTCAGTGTGTATTGTGTAGCAGTCTGTGGGGAATCAGGTAGGTCAGTGTGTATTGTGTAGCGGTCTGTGGGGAATCGGGTAGGTCAGTGTGTATTGTGTAGCGGTCTGTGGGGAATCGGGTAGGTCAGTGTGTATTGTGTAGCAGTCTGTGGGGAATCGGGTAGGTCAGTGTGTATTGTGTAGCAGTCTGTGGGGAATCGGGTAGGTCAGTGTGTATTGTGTAGCAGTCTGTGGGGAATCGGGTAGGTCAGTGTGTATTGTGTAGCAGTCTGTGGGGAATCGGGTAGGTCAGTGTGTATTGTGTAGCAGTCTGTGGGGAATCGGGTAGGTCAGTGTGTATTGTGTAGCGGTCTGTGGGGAATCGGGTAGGTCAGTGTGTATTGTGTAGCGGTCTGTGGGGAATCGGGTAGGTCAGTGTGTATTGTGTAGCGGTCTGTGGGGAATCAGGTAGGTCAGTGTGTATTGTGTAGCGGTCTGTGGGGAATCGGGTAGGTCAGTGTGTATTGTGTAGCGGTCTGTGGGGAATCGGGTAGGTCAGTGTGTATTGTGTAGCGGTCTGTGGGGAATCGGGTAGGTCAGTGTGTATTGTGTAGCGGTCTGTGGGGAATCGGGTAGGTCAGTGTGTATTGTGTAGCGGTCTGTGGGGAATCGGGTAGGTCAGTGTGTATTGTGTAGCAGTCTGTGGGGAATCGGGTAGGTCAGTGTGTATTGTGTAGCAGTCTGTGGGGAATCGGGTAGGTCAGTGTGTATTGTGTAGCAGTCTGTGGGGAATCGGGTAGGTCAGTGTGTATTGTGTAGCAGTCTGTGGGGAATCGGGTAGGTCAGTGTGTATTGTGTAGCGGTCTGTGGGGAATCGGGTAGGTCAGTGTGTATTGTGTAGCGGTCTGTGGGGAATCAGGTAGGTCAGTGTCTAGTGTAGTGGTTGATCAGGTGGGTTAGTGTAAGGGTCAGTATAGGAATAAGATAGGTCAGTGTATAGTGTATTGGTCAGTATAGGAATCGGGCAGGTCAGTACTATTGTAGGAAGGGAATGGACTCGGGGCGTGCGGATTAGGGGGGCGCAAATTACAACCCACGCTACGCCACTGCCAATGTTCCTCTATAAATTGTTGCCTCTAGATGGCGCTGAGGAGCATAGGAAACACATAGGTCTTGGTAACAGGAGATACAATGTAACAATTATAGAGGGAAGAGACAAATAAATGTAACCAATGTCTCCTGATTTCCTCTAGAACTGTTACATTGTATCTCTTGTTACAAAGATCCATCACTAGACAGGAAGTGGCTGCAGAATATCAGCAGCACCGACAGGTCCGCTTCATACACAGACTAAGTGGGCGGATCCGCAAGGATGTCTCCTCCTCTAGCATATGAGACCCCGCCTCTCCCAGTGTCTTCTCTACCTGAGTCCCCGCCCATCGGCATGACACCTGTAACCCCGCCTCCCAGAGTCCCCGCCCACCCCGCTAATTCCTCCGCACCCGTATCCCCGCCCCCTGGAGTCCCCGCCCACCCCGCTCTTTCCTCCGCACCCGTATTCCCGCCCCTCTCCGGAGTCCCCGCCCAACCCGCTCATTCCTCCGCACCCGTATCCCCGCCTCCCGGTGTCCCCGCCCAGCCGTCATTCTCTCCCCCCCCCCAGCCCCTAGGAGCGGGCACGTGGACGGCTGTGACACACATGGCGGCGGCGGTAGAGATGGCGGAACTGATCCTGGAAGACGGGAGCCGCTTTACCGGCACACTCTTCGGGCGGAGCCGGCCGGTGTCCGGGGAAGTGGGTGAGTGAGGAGGAGATGAGGGGGGGTTGGGTTTTGCAGTAAGGATCATAATGTGGAGGATGGAGATGATAGTATAGAGGTGACAATGGGGGTGAGGAGGAAAGAACAGGAGGGGTGAGGATGACTATCTATGTATGGGTATGACAATGGGTGAGGATAGAGATCATAGTATAGAGGTGACAATGGGGGTGAGGAGGAGGATGGAGATTCTGGGGTGGAAAGAATAGGAGGGTCAAGGATGGGGATGACTATCTATGGGTGAGGATGGGGATGACTGGGAGATGGGAATGACTATATGGGTGAGGATGGGTATGGGTATGACTATGGGTGAGGATGACTGTGGGAGATGGGTATGACTATCTATGTGTGAGGATGACTGGATGAGGATGGGTATGACTATCTATGGGTGAGGATGACCTGTGGGTGAGGATGGGTATGACTATGGGTGAGGATGACCTGTGGGTGAGGATGGGTATGACTATCTATGTGTGAGGAAGACCTGTGGGTGAGGATGGGTATGACTATCTATGGGTGAGGATGACCTGTGGGTGAGGATGGGTATGATTATCTATGGGTCAGGATGGGTATGACTGTGGGTGAGGATGGGAATGAGTATCTATGGGTGAGGATGAAGATGACTGTGGGTGAGGATGAAGATGGGTGAGGATGACTGCGGGAGATGGGTATTACTGTGGGTGAGGATGGGTATGACTAACTATGGTTGAGGATGGGTATGACTGTGGGTGAGGATGACCTGTGGGTGAGGATAGGTATGAGTATCTATGGGTGAGGATGGGTATGACTATGGGTGAGGATGAGGATGACTGTGGGAGATGGGTATGACTATCTATGGGTGAGGATGGGTATGACTAACTATGGGTGAGGATGGATATGACTGTGGGTAAGGATGGGTATGACTATCTGTGGGTGAGGATGAAGATGACTGTGGGTGAGGATGAAGATGGGTGAGGATGACTGCGGGAGATGGGTATTACTGTGGGTGAGGATGACCTGTGGGTGAGGATAGGTATGAGTATCTATGGGTGAGGATGGGTATGACTTTGGGTGAGGATGAGGATGACTGTGGGAGATGGGGATGGGTATGGGTGAGGATGGGTATGAGTATCTGTGGGTGAGGATGGTTATGAGTGAGGATGGGTATGAGTATCTGTAGGTGAGGATGGGTATAAGTGAGGATGAGTATCTGTGGGTGAGGATGGGTATGAGTATCTGTGGGTGAGGATGGGTATGAGTATCTGTGGGTGAGGATGGGTATGAGTATCTGTGGGTGAGGATGGGTATGACTATGGGTGAGGATGACTGTGGGAGATGGGTATGACCATCTATGGGTGAGGATGAAGATGACTGTGGGTGAGGATGGGTATGACTATCTATGGGTATGACAATGGGTGAGGATGGAGATGATAGTATAGAGGTGACAATGGGGGTGAGGAGGAGGATGGAGATTCTGGGGTGGAGAGATGACTGTGGGTGAGGATGGGTATGACCATTTTGGTGAAGAGGACTATGGGTGAGGATGGGTATGACTATGTGGGTGAGGATGGGTATGAGTATGACTATGGATGAGGATGACTGTGGGAGATGGGTATGAGTATCTATGGGTGACTGTGGGTGAGGATGACCTGTGGGTGAGGATGGTTATGATTGGAGTCTGGGTAGCGATGGAGGATTAGGGGGAGTCTGGGTAGCGATGGAGGAGGATTAGGGGGAGTCTGGGTAGCGATGGAGGAGGATTAGGGGGAGTCTGGGTAGCGATGGAGGAGGATTAGGGGGAGTCTGGGTAGCGATGGAGGAGGAGGATTAGGGGGGAGTCTGGGTAGCAATGGAGGAGGATTGGGGGGGGGAGTCTGGGTAGCAATGGAGGAGAATTGGGGGGGGGGGGGGAGTCTGGGTAGCTATGGGAGGATTTGGAGGTGAGTCTGGCTAGCGATGGAGGATGATTGGGGGTGAGTCTGGCTAGCGATGGAGGATGATTGGGGGTGAGTCTGGGTAGCGATGGAGGATGATTGGGGGGGGGGGAGTCTGGGTAGCGACGGAGGAGGATTGGGGGGGGAGTCTGGGTAGCGACGGAGGAGGATTGGGGGGGGAGTCTGGGTAGCGACGTAGGATGATTGGGGGGGGAGTCTGGGTAGCGACGTAGGATGATTGGGGGTGAGTCTGGGTAGCGACGGAGGAGGATTGGGGGTGAGTCTGGGTAGCGACGGAGGAGGATTGGGGGTGAGTCTGGGTAGCGACGGAGGAGGATTGGGGGTGAGTCTGGGTAGCGACGGAGGAGGATTGGGGGTGAGTCTGGGTAGCGACGGAGGAGGATTGGGGGTGAGTCTGGGTAGCGACGGAGGAGGATTGGGGGTGAGTCTGGGTAGCGACGGAGGAGGATTGGGGGTGAGTCTGGGTAGCGACGGAGGAGGATTGGGGGTGAGTCTGGGTAGCGACGGAGGAGGATTGGGGGTGAGTCTGGGTAGCGACGGAGGAGGATTGGGGGTGAGTCTGGGTAGCGACGGAGGAGGATTGGGGGTGAGTCTGGGTAGCGACGGAGGATGATTGGGGGTGAGTCTGGGTAGCGATGGGGGATGATTGGGGGGTGAGTCTGGGTAGCGACGGAGGGGAGGAGCCTTGGTAGGGATGGAGAGGAAGCATGCAGTATCCTTGGTCTGGCTTCCCAGGTTGGATGGTGGCATTTTAGGTCTCTGCTCTTTGGGATGGTGGTCTGGGACTTCCCAGTTCTAGAAGTATCGGGTGAGATGGTGGGCTGAAGGTGGTCCGGGTCTTGGCTTCCCAGTTGGGATGGTTGTCTGGGGTGACCACGGTTTTGGCTCCACAGTGAGGATGGTAGTTTGGGGGTGTTTTGGGTCTTTGGCTTCTGGAAAAGCTTGGTGGTCTTGGGTTATCCCAATGAGATGAGAATTGGGGCGAGTCTGGGGAGGAATGGAGATGAGAATTGGGGCGAGTCTGGGGAGGAATGGAGATGAGAATTGGGGCGAGTCTGGGGAGGCATGGAGATGAGAATTGGGGCGAGTCTGGGGAGGGATGGAGATGAGAATTGGGGCGAGTCTGGGGAGGAATGGAGATGAGAATTGGGGCGAGTCTGGGGAGGAATGGAGATGAGAATTGGGGCGAGTCTGGGGAGGGATGGAGATGAGAATTGGGGCGAGTCTGGGGAGGAATGGAGATGAGAATTGGGGCGAGTCTGGGGAGGCATGGAGATGAGAATTGGGGCGAGTCTGGGGAGGGATGGAGATGAGAATTGGGGCGAGTCTGGGGAGGAATGGAGATGAGAATTGGGGCGAGTCTGGGGAGGAATGGAGATGAGAATTGGGGCGAGTCTGGGGAGGGATGGAGATGAGAATTGGGGCGAGTCTGGGGAGGAATGGAGATGAGAATTGGGGCGAGTCTGGGGAGGAAGGGAGATGAGAATTGGGGCGAGTCTGGGGAGGAAGGGAGATGAGAATTGGGGCGAGTCTGGGGAGGAAGGGAGATGAGAATTGGGGCGAGTCTGGGGAGGAATGGAGATGAGAATTGGGGCGAGTCTGGGGAGGAAGGGAGATGAGAATTGGGGCGAGTCTGGGGAGGAAGGGAGATGAGAATTGGGGCGAGTCTGGGGAGGAAGGGAGATGAGAATTGGGGCGAGTCTGGGGAGGAATGGAGATGAGAATTGGGGCGAGTCTGGGGAGGGAATTGGGGCGAGTCTGGGGAGGAAGGGAGATGAGAATTGGGGCGAGTCTGGGGAGGAATGGAGATGAGAATTGGGGCGAGTCTGGGGAGGAACGGAGATGAGAATTGGGGCGAGTCTGGGGAGGAAGGGAGATGAGAATTGGGGCGAGTCTGGGGAGGAAGGGAGATGAGAATTGGGGCGAGTCTGGGGAGGAAGGGAGATGAGAATTGGGGCGAGTCTGGGGAGGAAGGGAGATGAGAATTGGGGCGAGTCTGGGGAGGAAGGGAGATGAGAATTGGGGCGAGTCTGGGGAGGAAGGGAGATGAGAATTGGGGCGAGTCTGGGGAGGAAGGGAGATGAGAATTGGGGCGAGTCTGGGGAGGAATGGAGATGAGAATTGGGGCGAGTCTGGGGAGGAAGGGCGATGAGAATTGGGGCGAGTCTGGGGAGGAAGGGAGATGAGAATTGGGGCGAGTCTGGGGAGGAAGGGCGATGAGAATTGGGGCGAGTCTGGGGAGGAAGGGAGATGAGAATTGGGGCGAGTCTGGGGTGTTCTCAGCCCTGTGCATCATACCAAAACTATTTCTCACTCCAGCGGGGGAGGGGGGAGATATTTAGCCTGCCAGGGGGCATTAAATGGAACCTGTTGTGTTGCCCTGCCTTGGTACATTGCGTTCTAGATGTAACGTAGAGGCAATGAGATCCCATTGTGGCCCCGGGCAGGTTGAGTCACACCCTGGCCAGGAATGAATCCGCATTGACCTGTCATTGATGCGTGTCAGGTCGAAGGTGGAGAGCCAGTCAGAATATAAACATGACTGCGGGACGCAAAGAGCTAGAATCGCATACAAAGGTTCACATTTAAAAATCAATGGGGGGGGGGGGAAAAGGGTAAATAATGGACCACTTGGCCGAAGCCAAGACCTGCGACACCTCCAGACCACCATGCCACCTGGGAAGCCAAGACCTGCAACACCTCCAGACCACCATGTCACCTGGGAAGCCAAGACCTGCAACACCTCCAGACCACCATGCCACCTGGGAAGCCAAGACCTGCGACACCTCCAGACCACCATGCCACCTGGGAAGCCAAGACCTGCGACACCTCCAGACCACCCAGGAAGCCAAGACCTGTGATACCTCCAGACCACCATGCCACTCAGGAAGCCAAGACCTGTGACACCTACAGACCACCATGCCACCTGGGAAGCCAAGACCTGTGACACCTCCAGACCACCATGCCACCTGGGAAGCCAAGACCTGTGACACCTCCAGACCACAAAATGCCACCTTGGAAGCCAAGACCTGTGACACCTCCAGACCACAAAATGCCACCTGGGAAGCCAAGACTTGCGACACCTCCATGCCACTCAGGAAGCCAAGACCTGTGACCCCTCCAGACCACCATGCCACCCAGGAAGCCAAGACCTGCGACACCTCCAGACCACCCAGGAAGCCAAGACCTGTGACACCTCTAGACCACCATGCCACCCAGGAAGCCAAGACCTGCGACACCTCCAGACCACCCAGGAAGCCAAGACCTGCGACACCTCCAGACCACCCAGGAAGCCAAGACCTGCGACACCTCCAGACCACCCAGGAAGCCAAGACCTGCGACACCTCAAGACCTGCGACACCTCCAGACCACCCAGGAAGCCAAGACCTGTGACACCTCCAGACCACCATGCCACCCAGGAAGCCAAGACCTGTGACACCTCCAGACCACCATGCCACCCAGGAAGCCAAGACCTGTGACACCTCCAGACCACCATGCCACCCAGGAAGCCAAGGCCTGTGACACCTCCAGACCACAAAATTCCACCTGGGAAGCCAAGACCTGTGACACCTCCAGACCACCATGCCACCTGGGAAGCAAAGACCTGCAACACCTCCAGACCTTCATGGCATCTGAGGAGTTAAGACCCAAGACACTTCCAGACCACCATCTTACCTTGGGAGCCAGTTCTTCGCCCCCCTGTGTAAAATAGTGCTTTGGCAGTGCCCTGGATCCCCGCTTCCCAGGTGGGATGGTGGTCTGGGTGTCTTGGGTCTTTTCTTTCTTAAAAGGGGTTGGTGGTTTGGGCATATCCCAGGTTCCTACAACCAAATCCGGTATTTAGAAAGGGGTGGTTTTCTGGGGGTTTCCCAGGTCTGTACAACCAAGTCTTGGATGCTTAGAAGAGGATTCATGGGGGTGTCTCTGTGGCATGCTGGTTTGGGGGGTGACCTAGGTTTCTGGTCCCATGGGATAGTGTTTTGGGGGGTATCCCAGGTTTCTGCCTCCTGGGGGTGTTTCAGGTCTTTGTCCCCCTGGGTAGCATGCTGATTTGGGGGTGTCCTGGGTCCCTGACGGGAGATGGTGGGGGGCGGAAATGTATGATGCTGTCAGGATGTTTAGCATCTGATTTTGTGATTTCTCCAGTCTAACCAATTGTTTTTTTCTTTTTTATTCCTGGCAGTCTTCCAGACGGGCATGGTGGGCTACCCCGAGGCTCTGACGGACCCTTCATACAAGTCTCAGATCCTGATCCTCACATACCCGCTGGTCGGGAACTACGGCATTCCTGCCGATCAACTGGATGAGTTTGGTCTTAGCAAGGTAAGAGAATTGGGGGGGTGGGATCTGGTTGGCAACAGAGGACTGCTGGCAGCCAGGGCACATTGTGCCTTGCAGTTCCTCTGCCAGGGTCACCTGGGTGCCATTCTGTCTGGTCTCCAACATAGGATTGGGTGCTAGTTACTGGCCAGGCCAGGCAGTGCATTTCCAGCCAAAGCCTTAAGTATTGGGCAGAGCAGGGCTTCTATTGCTGAGTGCCCGCTAGGTAGATATTGTGCCACCGGTCAAGAAGACGGGAAATTGTGGGGGAATTATCCACTTGGGGACCTAGACTGAAGTTGACAATTTTTTTTTTTTTTTTTTTTTTTTTTTTTTTTTATATATCTTCCCTACTCTACCGAAAAGTTTTTTTTTTTTTTTTTTTTGGCAGAAGACTGACTTTACAGTGGGTATAGAAAAGAATCGCTTATTATTAATAATACTATAATAAAAAAAAAAAATAATAAAAAAATAATAAGAATTAAAAAAAAAAAAATAATAAAAATAATAATATTTATTTGTAATATCACATTTTGCTGCTTTGCAGCCAGAAATGAAGACAGACACAGTTTTTTGTTTTATCCAGCCGTATTTACTAGTGCAACTTTATAACATTCAACTGCAAGATATAACGCAAACATGTCAGAAAATAAAAAAATGCAAAAAAAATCGCAGAGTTGGAAAAAGGATCACCCCCTTAGGTCAGTGTTTTTTCTTTAATTCCAGCCTTTAGTCTGTTGGGATTGGTCTGCACAGCTAGCCTTTGCTATATTTTCCCGCTCTTCTTTACAGAACTGCTCAAGTTCAGTTAACTACTTCACCCCCGGACCATTTGGCTGCCCAAAGACCAAAACACTTTTTTGCGATTCGGCACAGCGTCGCTTTAACTGACAATTGCGCGGTCGTGTGACGTGGTTCCCAAAGAAAATTGATGTCCCCCCCCCACAAATGGAGCTTTCTTTTGGTGGTATTTGATCACCTCTGCGGTTTTTATTTTTTGCGCTATAAACAAAAATAGAGCGACAATTTTGAAAAAAAAAACAATATTTTTTACTTTTTGCTGTAATAAATATCCTCCAAAAATATATAAAACACATTTTTTTTCCTCAGTTTAGGCCGATACGAATTCTTCTACATATTTTTGGTAAAACAAAAATAAAGCGACAATTTGGGGGAAAAAAGCAATATTTTATTTATTTTTTTTTACTTTTCGCTATAACAAATATCACCCAAAAATCTATAAAAAAAAACAAAAGCGTATTTGTTCCTCAGTTTAGGCCGATACGTATTTTTTTACATATTTTTGGTAAAAACAAAAACGTAATAAGTGTTTGGTTTGCCCAAAAGTTATAGCGTCTACAAAATAGGGGATAGTTTTATGGCATTTTTATAATTTTTTTATTTTTTTTTACTGGCAATGGCGGCAATCTTCTTTTTTTTTTTTTTTTCATTATGGCGGACACATCGGACACTTTTGATGCCATTTGGGACCATTGTCATTTATACAGCGATCAGTGCTATAAAAATGCACTGATTACTGTAAAAATGACACTGCCAGTGATTGTTATTGTTTTATTGTCACTTGTTTGGTCGATGTCGTTTTTGCCCCTTTTCTGTTCTGTTTTTATCCCGCCAGCGCATCGAGGTACGTGTGTAAGACTGCGCTGTTGTTTTATAAGCATTTTAATAAATAAATAAGTAACCAGTAGGGGGCGATGAAGGGGTTACGTGTGTTTTTAGGGATGTGTTCTAACTGTGGGTGGTGGGCTTCGTGTGACACTACACTGATCACTGCTCCCGATCACCGCGAGCGGTGATCAGTGTCCTGTCACTAGGCAGAATGGGGAAATGCTTGTTTACATTAGCATTTCCCAGTTTTTCCTCTCCGTGAGACGACCGCGGGACTCCCAGCAGACATTGAGTTCGGGGCACCCGCGGTCACACTCGCGGAGCTCACGGCGGGCGTGCACGCCCACATGCCGCATCTTAAAGGGCAACTTACAGGTGCGTTAACCCATTAACGCCCGCCGCACGACTATTTACGTCCACAGAATGGCACGTACAGGCAGAAGGACGTGTATACATACGTCCTTGCCTTCTAGCGGGTGGGGGGTCCGATTGGGACCCCCCCCCCCGCTACATGCGGCGGTCGAGCGATCTGGGACGACGGCGCTATTCGTTTATAGCCGCTCCGTCGCGATCGCTCCCCGGAGCTGAAGAACGGGGAGAGCCGTATGTAAACACGGCTTCCCCGTGCTTCACTGTGGCGGCTGCATCGATCGAGTGATCCCTTTTATAGGGAGACTCGATCGATGACGTCAGTCCTAGAGCCACACCCCCCTACAGTTGTAAACACACACTAGGTGAACCCTAACTTCTACACCACCCCCTGTGGTTAACTCCCAAACTGCAACTGTCATTTTCACAATAAACAATGCAATTTAAATGCATTTTTTGCTGTGAAAATGACAATGGTCCCAAAAATGTGTCAAAATTGTCCGAAGTGTCCGCCATAATGTCGCAGTCACGAAAAAAAATCGCTGATTGCCGCCATTAGTAGTAAAAAAATAAATAAATAATAAAAATGCAATAAAACTATCCCCTATTTTGTAAACGCTATAAATTTTGCGCAAACCAATCGATAAACACTTATTGCGATTTATTTTTTACCAAAAATAGGTAGAAGAATACGTATCGGCCTAAACTGAGGGAAACAAAATGTTTTATATATGTTTTTGGGGGATATTTATTATAGCAAAAAGTAAAAAATATAGCTTTTTTTTCAAAATTGTCGCTCTATTTTTGTTTATAGCGCAAAAAATAAAAACCGCAGAGGTGATCAAATACCACCAAAAGAAAGCTCTATTTGTGGGGAAAAAAGGACGCCAATTTTGTTTGGGAGCCACGTCGCACGACTGCGCAATTGTCTTTGTTGTTAAAGCGACGCAGTGCCGAATCGCAAAACCTGGCCTGGGCATTTAGCTGCCTAAAGGTCCGGGGCTTAGGTGGTTAATATGCCCAGCCGTGCCATTTTTGCCGACGTATATCGGCGTGAGCCAGTCGACAGGTGGTTTTAAATTTGATGGTGATTGTTTGTGGACCGCAGTCTTCACGTCATTCCACAGATTTTCAATGAGGTTTAAGTCTGAGCTCTGACTAGGCCATGCAAGGACATTCACCTTTTTCTCCCTCCATCGCTGTGTGGGAATTGTTGCTGTGTGCTTTGGGTCATTGTCATGTTGGAAGGTAAACCTTCTTCTCATTGACGTCTTTCTGGCAAAGGCCAACAGACTTTCCTCCAAGAATCTGATGGTATTTCTTCTATCCTGACAAGGGCTCCAGTCTCTACTGCAGAGAGATACCCCATAACAGGATATTCCCACCGCCATGCTTTACAGTAGGGATGGTGAGCTGTAATGGATTTCCACCAGATATATCGTTTGGTGTCGAGGCCAAATAATTCAATTTTAGTTTCATCTGACCATAACGCCTTTTTTCCATGTGACCTCAGAATCTTCAAGGTGCGTTTTTTTTTTTTTTTAACTACCGTATTTATCGGCGTATACCGCGCACTTTTTTGCCCTTAAAATCAGGGCAAAATCGTGGGTGCGCGGTATACGCCGATACCCGCTTTCCCGCGTCGAGTTTTGAATACTGCGCCGACATATACCAAGCGCAGTACACTCGGGTATAGTCGGGCAGTCTCGGCTCCTTCCGTGCTCACGTCCTGGACGTACAGGACGTCAGCGCGAGAGTTGCCGAGCATTGCCGACAATACACGAGTGTACTGCGCTCTGTATATGTCGGCGCAGTATTCAAACTCGGCGCGGGAAACAAGCGGGGAGGACGCCGCAGAAGGACGCCGGACCCAACGAAGAGGACACCCGAAGCCGCAGAAGGACGCCGGACCTGACAAAGAGGACACCCGAAGCCGCCGATGGACGCCGCGCAAGACACCAAAACTGTAAGTACAAAAAAAACTTTTTCCACAGGATTCGGGGCAACTTTAGGGGTGCGCGGTATACGCGGGAGCGCGTTATACCGCGATAAATACGGTACTTGCCGACCAGCCGCCGTCGTTTTACGGCGGCAGGTCGGCTCCCCTGCACGAGAGCCCGTAGCTTTACGTCGGCTCTCTCGCAGGCCACTAGGGGCGCGCGCTCGCTCGCGTGCCTGGCGGGCGCGATCGCCGCCGGGCACGCGCGATCGTTACAGAGCGGGGACCGGGAGCTGTGTGTGTAAACACACAGCTCCCGGTCCTGTCGGGGGGGGGGGGGGGGGGTAATGCTGATCCTCTGTTCATACAATGTATGAACAGAAGATCAGTGATTTCCCCAAGTGAGGCCACCCCCCTACAGTTAGAACACATCCAGGGAACATACTTGACCTCTTCCCCGCCCCCTAGTGTTCACCCCTTCCCTGCCGTGGCATTTTTATAGTAATCAATGCATTTTTATAGCACTGATCGCTATAAAAATGCCAATGGTCCCAAAAATGTGTCCGAAGTGTCCGCCATAATGTCGCAGTACCGAAAAAAAAACGCATATCGCCGCCATTACTAGTAAAAAAAAATATTTACAAAATAGGGGGTATTTTTATGGCATTTTTATTAACGCCATAACTTTTGCGCAAACTAATCAAACGCTTATTGCGATATTTTTCGTAAAAAAAAAAATATATATATGTAGAATACGTATCGGCCTAAACTGAGGAAAATAAATGTTTTTTTTTATGTTTTTAGGGGATATTTATTATAGCAAAAAGTAAAAAAATATTAATTTTTTCAAAATTGTCGCTCTATTTTTGTTTATAGCGCAAAAACTAAAAACCGCAGAGGTGATCAAATACCACCAAAAGAAAGCTCTCTTTGTGGGGGGGGGGGGGGGGGGAAGAACTCCAATTTTGTTTGGGAGTCACGTCGCACGACCGCGCAATTGTCAGTTAAAGCGACGCAGTGCCGAATCGCAAAAAGTGCTCTGGTCTTTGACCAGCAATATGGTCCGGGGGTTAAGTGGTTATGGTGGTCAGATGACACCACAATTTGAAGTCCACACCAAACGAATATGTGTGGCAGAAATCCAATACAGCTCACCATCCATAGAACGCCATTCCTACAGTAAAGCATGGAGGGGGTAATATCCTGTTTATGGGGGTGTGTTTTTTTTTTCGAGGAACATCTGTTGCCCTCTGTCAGAAAGTTGTCAATGGGAAGAAGGTTTACCTTCCAACATGACAATGACCCAAAGCAAAGAGTTAACAATAAGCAGCACACAGTGGTTGAAGGAGAAAAAGATGAATGTCCTTGCATGGCCTAATCAGAGCCCAGACTTCAATCTCATTGAAAATCTGTGGAATGACTTGAAGGTTGCAAGCCACAAACTGCAAAGAAGAGTGGGAACATATTGCACAATTAGTAGAGACCTATTCCAGCAGACTAAAGGCTGTAATTAACCACTTAAGCAAATAAACAAAAATAAAGCGACAATTTTGAAAAAAAATCAATATTTTTTACTTTTTGCTATAATAAATATCCCCCAAAAACATATAAAAAAAAAAAAAATTTTCTCAGTTTAGGCCGATACGTATTCGGCAATAAGTGTTTATCAATTGGTTTGTGCAAAATTTATAGCGTTTACAAAATAGGGGATAGTTTTTTTGCATTTTTATAAAAAACATTTTTTTACTACTATTGGCGCCGATCAGCGGTTTTTTTTTTTTTTTTCGTGACTGCGACATTATGTCGGACACTTTGGACAATTTTGACACATTTTTGGGACCATTGTCATTTTCACAGCAAAAAATGCATTTAAATTGCATTGTTTATTGTGAAAATGACAGTTGCAGTTTGGGAGTTAACCACAGGGGGCGCTGTAGGAGTTAGGGTTCACCTAGTGTGTGTTTACAACTGTAGGGGGGTGTGGCTGTAGATCTGATGTCATCGATCGAGTCTCCCTATAAAAGGGATCACTCGATCGATGCAGCCGCCACAGTGAAGCACGGGGAAGCCGTGTTTACATACGGCTCTCCCCGTTCTTCAGCTCCGGGGAGCGATCTCGACGGAGCGGCTATAAACGAATAGCCGCGCCGTCGTCCCGGATCGCTCCCCGCGGGAATCCGCACGCAGCGGAGGGGGTCCCGATCGGACCCCCGACCCGCTAGAAGGCAGGGACGTATATATACGCCCATCTGCCTGTACGTGCCATTCTGTGGACGTAAATAGGCGTGCGGCGGGCGTTAAGTGGTTAAAGCAAAAGATGGTCCAACAAAATACACGGCGGGGTGATCCTTTTTCCAACTCTGTGATTCTGTTCTTGATTTATTTATTTTTTTCCTGACACTTTGGTGTTCTACACTATATTGTCAAAAGTATTGGGACACTTGCCCTTACACGAGCTGTAATGACATCCCACTCTTAGTCCGGAGGGTTCAGTATTGAGTTGGCCCCGCCCTTTGCAGATATAACAGCTTCACCTCTTCTGGGAAGACCGCCCACAAGGTTTAGGAGTGTGTCTATGGGAAAGTTTGACCATTCTTCCAGAAGCGCAATTGTGAGGTCAGGCACTGATGTTGGACGAGAAGGCCTGGCTCTCAGACTACACAGTAATTCATCCCAAAGATTTTCTATCCGGTTTAGGCCAGTCAAGTTCCTCCACCCCAAACGCGCTCATCCATGTCTTTATGGAGCAGGAACAAAGATTGTCTCTGGACAGCCGCACTCTGTGTTTAAATTATTTTTATTCTTTTCACATAGAAAAAACTTTACAAACTTTCTAGCGACTTTTTTAAAATCAACATCCATTATAAAATTCATAAGTTCTTCCATACATACAACATATACATTATACATAAATACAGAAAAGACTTGTGTGGGTACAAAGCTAGGTCCATCCTTTTTAACCACTTCCAGACCGCTGTACGACTATATACGGCCTAACTTTAAAGATACATATCTCGGTAACGGCAGCAGCTGCTGCCACAACCGAGGTATCTATCTTTACTGTCAGCGGTTCTGGTAACGATAACGGCGGTCTCCGCGGCGGATGCGCCGCGAGATCGCCGTTATCGGTGGCGGGAGAGGGGCCCCCCCCCTCCCGCCGCTCTCCCGCGCCCTCCGCCGCTTACCGGACCCGTCGGTAGCGGCGGAGGAGATCGCGACCGTTCGGGAGCTGAGCGGGGACGAGACTGAAGGAAAAATCTCCTTCGCCCGTCCCCATAGCTCGGCTGGGCGGAAGTGACGTCAAAACGTCAGTCCTGCCCAGCGTCTTAAAGAAACATTTTTTTTTTTTTTTTGTCATTTTAGTGTAAATATGAGATGTGAGGTCTTTTTGACCCCAGATCTCATATTTAAGAGGACCTGTCATGCTTTTTTCTATTACAAGGGATGTTTACATTCCTTGTAATAGGAATAAAAGTGATAATTTTTTTTTTTTTTTTTCCCAGTGTAAAAAATAATAAAATAAATAAAAATAAATAAGAAAAAAAAAAAAAAATTTTTTAAAGCGCCCCGTCCCGACGAGCTCGTGCGCAGAAGCGAACGCATACGTGAGTAGCGCCCGCATATGAAAACTGTGTTCAAACGACACAAGTGAGGTATCGCCGCGATCGTTAGAGCGAGAGCAATAATTATAGCCCTAGGCCTACTCTGTAACTCAAAAAATGCAACCTATAGAATTTTTTAAACGTCGCCTATCGAGATTTTTAAGGGTAAAAGTTTGACGCCATGCCACGAGCGGGCGCAATTTGTAAGCGTGACATGTTGGGTACCATTTTACTCGGCGTAACATTATCTTTCACAATATATAAAAAAATTGGGCCAAATTTATTGCTGTCTTATTTTTAAATTCAAAAAAGTGATTTTTTTCCAAAAAAAGTGCGCTTGTAGGACCGCTGCGCAAATATGGTGTGACAAAAAGTATTGCAATGATCGCCATTTTATTCTCTAGGGTATTAGAAAAAAAAAAATATATAATGTTTGTGGGTTTTAAGTAATTTTCTAGCAAAAAAAAATGTTTTAGTCTTGTAAACGCCAAATCTGAAAAACACCCAAAGTAGAGAAGTGGTTAACTCATGCATCTTTAGTGGGATTCTTTATACCATGGCACCTTCTTTTTTTTGGTCTCAAAGGAAAAAAAAAGACAAAAGAGGGGAATTTTAGAGACCTCCTAGAAACAGAGTGATCATAGCAACCCGCCTAGCCCTCATCTCCCTGTGTAAATTCGAACACACATACACTTCTATACATATAGACATACGCATATATGCGCGTGTGTCACAAAAAAAAAAGGGGGGTGGAAGGGGAGGAGACAGGAAATTGTGGGGGAATTATCCACTTGGGGACCTAGAATGAAGTTGGCAACTTTTTTTTTATTTTTTTAAATCTTCCCTACTCTGCCCAAAATTTTTTTTTTTTTTTGGCAGAAGACTGACTTTACAGTGGGTATAGAAAATAATCGCTTATTATTATTTTCATCGTGACTGCGACATTATGACATTTGCCTGCACCTGAGTTGTCTGCAGCGGAGGGTATTCATCTGGGTTCCCACCTTTCCCCATGTCTTTATGGACCTTGCTTTGTGCTCTCGTCCAAATCATTTGATGAAAGGGGGGATTATGGTGTGGGGTTGTTTTTCAGGGGTTGGGCTTGGCCCCTTAGTTCCAGTGAAAGGAACTCTTAAAGTGGAGGTTCCATCAAAAAAACAATTTTGCTTTAACCACTTCCTTACTGGGCACTTAAACCCCTTCCTGACCAGAGGACTTTTTGCAAAACGGCACTGCGTCGCTTTAACTGACAATTGCGCGGTCGTGCGACGTGGCTCCCAAACAAAATTAACGTCCTTTTTTCCCCACAAATAGAGCTTTCTTTTGGTGGTATTTGATCACCTCTGCGGTTTTTATTTTTTGCGCCATAAACAAAAATAGAGCAACAATTTTGAAAAAAAAAAACATTTTTTTACTTGTTGCTATAATAAATAGCTCAATTTTTTTTCTTCGTTTTTTTTTATCCTCAGTCTAGGCCGATACGTATTCTACATATTTTTAGTAAAAAAAAAAAAAAAAATCGCAATAAGCGACTGGTTTGCGCAAAAGTTATAGCGCCTACAAAATAAGGGACAGAATTATTATTATTATTTTTTTTTTTTTACTAGTAATGGCGGCGATCTGCGATTTTTATTGGGACTGCGACGTTATGGCGGACACTTTTGACACATTTTTGGCGCCATTCACATTTATACTGCAATCAGTGCTATAAATATGCACTAATTACTGTATAAATGTGACTGGCAGGGAAGGGGTTAACACTAGGGGGTGAGGAAGGGGTTAAATGTATTCCCTGTATAGTGTTCTAACTGTGGGGGAAGGGGGGTGACTGGGGGAGGTGATCGATCTGTGTCCCTATGTACAAGAGACACAGATCCGTCTCCTCTCTCCCCTGACAGCACCGCTGTCTGTGAGAGCCGGCAATGAGAGATGATCTCATATGTAAACATATGAGATCATCTCTATTGGCCGCACAGATCGCCTAGGAAACGGCCGCTCCGATTGGCCGTTCACGGCGATCTGTGACTGGCTGTGTCCAAGGGACACGGCAAGCACAGCAGTTCCCCGCTGCGCGCTCGGGAGCGCGCGCGGGGAACGTGCAAAGGGGCGGCCGTAAAAAGACGGCCTGTTAGAGATTGGGAGCCGCGCTGAGGCCGTACAAAGTCGTACGGCCGTCAGCAAGTGGTTAAAATGTAGCTTACACCTAAAAAATAAAAAATTTTTTACCCACCTTAAAATGCCTGTTGCTATGCGGTCCCACGAAATCTGCCTTCCTATCCACCTAGGATCCTGACGTCGGCTACCTCAGCTTCTAACAGCGCTAATGCTCTTGGGAAATTATGAGTCATTCAGCCGTGCACCTCCCCCGTACTAGAATCGCGATATTATGAGGCAGGAAGTGACGCAAATCCTTCAATATCTCAGCGCCATTTTCAAACCGGGCATAGCCCTTTGTTGTGATCACTACACGCCGAGATTTCCTGCCGCCTGCAACGGAGAACGAGCGCACAGACTGTGCTCTTTCAATTGCCTCCTTCTTGCCCTGCATCGAGAGGACTTGGACTCCACGGTCCCGGCTTGTTGTTGATTGGTTGCCATCACAACGGCGTACACTTCCGCAGCCGACGCTCGTTGCGATAGCAACCCAAGTCATTGACGGTGCGGCAGTATTGCGCATGCGCGAGATTGGGCAGGGACAGGTCTTTCGTTCAGGTGCGTCATCCCAACTAACTCAAAAAAGCAACTGCTTGTGGGTTTTTACATTGCCCACAAGCAAAATGGGAAATCGCAGGAAGGCTGAGGAGAAATAAATAAAAGGTATTTATTTAATAAAACTCGGCGGGACTTTTAGACGTAGTAAGCGGTAATGATTGAAAGAAAGATAAATGAAAGGTCATATTTCTAAAAATTGAAAAACAGAATGGAAACCGCGCTTTAAAGTGTCGGCATAACAAGACATTTTGGACGATTTCATGCTCCCAACTTTGTGGGAACAGTTTGGGGACGGTCCCTTCCTGTTCCAACATGACTGCACACCAGTGCACAAAGCAAGGTCCATAAAGACATGGAGTGAGTTTGGGGTGGAGGAACTTGACTGGCCTGCACAGAGTCCTGACCTCAACTCGATAGAACACCTTTGGGATGAATTGGAGCAGAGACTGTAAGCCAGGCCTTCTCATCCAACATCAGTGCCTGACCTCACAAATGTGTTTCTGGAAGAATGGTCAAACATTCCCATAGACACTCCTAAACCTTGTGGACAGCCTTCCCAGAAGGCTTGAAGGTGTTATAGCTGCAAAGGGCGGGGCCAACTCAATATTGAACCCTACGGACTAAGACGCCATTAAAGTGCATGTGCGTGTAAAGGCAGGCGTCCCAATACTTTTGACAATATAGTGTATCTTTCACTTGGATGTTATAAGCTGCGCTAGTAAATAGTAAAATGATTATTTTCTATACCCGCTGTATACAAGATAAAAAAATAAAAATTCCTCTGTTTTTCCGCACTGCTGTTTGTTTCTTGTGTTTGAAATTCCTTGCCGTGTCCTTGAGCTGAAATCTCACGTTTCCCATAATAAGAGCGCGTCTCGGTGTCGCCGTCCTTGTACATTGTGAGGTCGTGATGTTTGTTGTCCTGTCCCCAGTGTGGGAACTCTGGAGCCTTCGCAAAGTATCGTCTGCTCTGAGGATCTGAAAATAAGAATTATTGTTCCACATAAAGATGGCCTAGGCTATAAGAAGATTGCCAAGACCCTGAAACTTATCTGCAGCACGGTGGCCAAGACCATACAGCGGTATAACAGGACGGGTTCCACTCAGAACAGGCCTCGTCATGGTTGGCCAAAGAGGTTGAGGTCACGTGCTCAGCGTCATATCCAGAGGTTGTCTTTGGGAAATAGACGTATGAGTGCTGCCAGCATTGCTGCAGAGGGTGAAGGTGTGGGGGGTCAGCCTGTCAGTGCTCAGACCATACGCCGCACACTGCATCAAATTGGTCTGCATGGCTGTCGTCCTAGAAGGAAGCCTCTTCTAAAGATGAGGCACAAGAAAGCCCGCAAACAGTTTTCTGAAGACAAGCAGACTAAGGACATGGATTATTGGAACCATGTCCTGTGGTCTGATGAGACCAAGATAAACTTATTTGGTGTCGGATGGTGTCAGGCGTGTGTGTTGGCAACCAGGTGAGGAGGACAAAGACAAGTGTGTCTTGTCTACAGTCAGGCATGGTGGTGGGGGGAGGGTCATGGTCTGGGGCTGCATGAGTGCTGCTGGCACTGGGGGGCTACAGATCATTGAGGGGACCATGAATGCCAACATGTACTGTGACATACTGAAGCAGAGCATGATCCCCTCCCTTCAGAGACTGGGCCGCAGGGCAGTATTCCAACATGATAACGACCCCAAACACACCTCCAAGATGACCACTGCTTTGCTAAAGAAGCTGAGGGTAAAGGTGATGGACTGGCCAAGCATGTCTCCAGACCTAAACCCTATTGAGAATCTGTGGGGCTCCTCAAACGGAAGGTGGAGGAGCGCAAGGTCTCTAACATCCACCAGCTCTGTGATGTCATCATGGAGGAGGGGAAGAGGACTCCAGTGCCAACCTGTGAAGCTCTGGTGACCTCCATGCCCAAGAGGGTTAAGGCCGTGCTGGAAAATAATGTTTGCCACACAAAATATTGACACTTTGGGCCCAATTTGGACGTTTTCACTCAGGGGTGTACTCACTTTTGTTGCCAGCGGTGGCATGGCTGAGTTATTTTGAGGGAACAGCAAATTTACACTCAAGGCTGTACACTCACTACACAACATTGGGCTGCACTGGTATACTTTATGTCAATATTGTTAACCACTTAAGCCCCGGACCTTTAGGCAGCTAAATGCCCAGGCCAGGTTTTGCGATTCGGCACTGCGTCGTTTTAACAGACAATTGCGCGGTCGTGCGACGTGGCTCCCAAACAAAATTGGTGTCCTTTTTTCCCCACAAATAGAGCTTTCTTTTGGTGGTATTTGATCACCTCTGCGGTTTTAATTTTTTTGCGCTATAAACAAAAATAGAGCGACATTTTTGAAAAAAATGCAATATTTTTTACTTTTTGCTATAATAAATATCCCCAAAAACATATATACATTTTTTTTTTTCCTCAGTTTAGGCCGATGCGATTTTTTTTTTTTTACCAAAAATAGGTAGAAGAATACATAAGTGTTTATCGATTGGTTTGCGCAAAATTTATAGCGTTTACAAAATGGGGGATATTTTTATTGCATTTTTATTAATTCTTTTTTTTTTACTACTATTGGCGGCGATCAGCGATTTATTTATTTATTTATTAATTTTTTTCCTGACTGCGGCATTATGGCGGACACTTCGGACAATTTTGACACTTTTGGGACCATTGTCATTTTCACAGCAAAAAATGCATTTAAATTGCATTGTTTATTGTGAAAATGACAGTTGCAGTTTGGGAGTTAACCACAGGGGGCGCTGTAGGATTTAGTGTTCACCTAGTGTGTGTTTACAACTGTAGGGGGGTGTGGCTGTAGGTCTGACGTCATCGATCGAGTCTTCCTATAAAAGGGATCACTCGATCGATGCAACCGCCACAGTGAAGCACGGGGAAGCCGTGTTTACATACGGCTCTCCCCGTTCTTCAGCCCCGGGGAGCGATCGCGACGGAGCGGCTATAAACGAATAGCTGCACCGTCGTCCCGGATCGCTCCCCGAGGGAATCCGCACGCAGCGGAGGGGGTCCCAATTGGACCCCCCACCCGCTAGAAGGCAAGGACGTATATATACGCCCATCTGCCTGTACGTGCCATTCTGTGGAAGTAAATAGGCGTGCGGCGGGCGTAAGTGGTTAAAGTTGTTAATTATTTTTGGAACTTTAATTCTGCATAAAACACTTAACAGTGTAATTTCATGAGATAATTTCCGAAGGCGTGTTTAGGGGCGGACTCATAGGCAGGGTAAGGGTTAAACACAGATTAGAAATTGCTAATCAGGCAATGGCAGCTTCTTTTATTAAAGGGGTTGTAAAGGTTTATTGTCTAAATAGGTTCCTTTAAGCTAGAGCATTGTTGGGTCACTTACCTTTTTTCCTTTGATTTCCCTTCTAAAAGTTTTTTTTCCTTTTTGAATTTCTCACTTCCTGTTCCTCCTCAGTAAGCTTGCCCCCATCATCCCAGGCGTTCTGGCTGGGGGTTAGTCAGAACGCCTACAGGGATGTAGTCCCAAGGGAGGGGGCGAGCACGTTGACTAACCCCCAGCCAGAAGGGCTCGGGTTAAAGGGGGCAAGCTTACTGAGGAGGAACAGGAAGTGAAAAATTCAGACAAAGGAAAAAAAAACATTTAGAAGGGAAATGGAAGGAAAAGGTAAGTGAACCAACAATGCACTAGCTTAAAGGAACATATTTAGAAAAAATAAACGACCCTTTTAAGCTTTTGTATGCCTGCACTTTGTGATGATGCCCAAGATCCCTCTGCATCATGATGCTGTCAAAAATGTGCGGAGCATGGGTGGCCTTAAAATGATAAAGCCCCCCCCCCCCCCCCCCCCCTGAAGAAGTTCTGCGGACACCATTGCATCCAGGTTCTTTCTCTTAGAGGGGGGGGGGGGTGATGGTTTTGGGTATCCTGGGTCTCTTCATTTTGAAGGGGGTTGGTGTTCTTGGGACATCAGGATCTCTTCCTTTAGAGGTAGATGTGGTCGGGGGTGTATCAGGTGACCTAGGGTTGCCACCTCATCCCTTTAAAAAGGAACACATCTGAATTACACAGATTCTGAGGCTAATTTAATGCAGATAAGGCACCAAGTGAGTTTAATTACCACCTTAATCAGCCACAGAACCTGTGTAATTCAGATGTGTTCCTTTTTAAAGGGATGAGGTGGCAACCCTAAAGGTCTCTTCCTTTTATAGAGGAAGATGGTTTGAGATGTTTAAGATGTATCCAGTCTTCTTCTTTTTTGAAGTGGGATGATTGTCTTGGGGTGTCCTAGAATAAGGGTGGTTGTCTGGAGCTGTCCTGGATCTATTTCTAGGAATGTGGTTTAGGAGTGGTCTGGGTCTTGCTCATATAGGGGGGTCTAGGGTCATTCTGGGTCTGATTGTTCGAAGGGTAAAATTGTCTGGGGATGTCACTCGTTTCCCCCTTCTAGAGGGGGAATAGTTTTTTGGAGTGTCCTGGGGTGGTAGATGGTGGTCTAGAGATGTCCTGGGTTTTGTACTTCTGGGAGGGGTGGATGGGGGGGGGGGGTGGTCTAGAGATGTCCTGGGTTTTGTCATCCTTCTGGGAGGGGTGGGGGAGAATGGTGGTCTAGAGATGTCCTGGGTTTTGTGCTTCTGGGAGGGGAAAGAGAATGGTGGTCTGGAGATGTCCTGGGTTTTGTACTTCTGGGAGGGGTGGGTGGGGGGGGGGGAGAGGTGGTCTAGAGATGTCCTGGGTTTTGTCCTCCTTCTGGGAGGGGTGGGGGAGAATGGTGGTCTAGAGATGTCCTGGGTTTTGTGCTTCTGTGAGAAGAAAGAGAATGGTGGTCTGGAGATGTCCTGGGTTTTGTACTTCTGGGAGGGGTGGATGGGGGGGGGGGGGGAGAGAGGTGGTCTAGAGATGTCCTATATTTTGTCATCCTTCTGGAAGGGGTGGGGGGGAATGGTGGGCTAGAGATGTCCTGGTATTTGAACTTCTAGATGGGGGGGGTTGTTGGTCTCGAGATGTCCTGGGTTTTGTACTTCTGGGGGGGGGGGGGGAGAATGGTGGTCTAGAGATGTCCTGGGACTTGAACTTCTAGATGGGGGGGGGGGGAATGGTGGTCTAGAGATGTCCTGGGTTTTGTCCTCCTGGGAGGGGTGGGGGGAGAATGGTGGTCTGGAGATGTCCTGGGTTTTGTCCTCCTTCTGTGAGGGGTGGGGGGAGAATGGTGGTCTAGAGATGTCCTGGGTTTTGTCCTCCTTCTGGGAGGAGAATGGTGGTCTAGAGATTGGTGGTCTAGAGATGTCCTGGGTTTTGTCCTTCTGGGAGGGGTGGGGGGAGAATGGTGGGCTAGAGATGTCCTGGGTTTTGTACTTCTAGGGGGGGGAGAATTGAGATGTCCTGGGTTTTGTCCTCCTTCTGTGAGGGGTGGGGGGAGAATGGTGGTCTAGAGATGTCCTGGGTTTTGTCCTCCTTCTGTGAGGGGTGGGGGGAGAATGGTGGTCTAGAGATGTCCTGGGTTTTGTCCTCCTTCTGTGAGGGGTGGGGGGAGAATGGTGGTCTAGAGATGTCCTGGGTTTTGTCCTCCTTCTGGGAGGGGTGGGGGGAGAATGGTGGTCTAGAGATGTCCTGGGTTTTGTCCTCCTTCTGGGAGGGGGGGGGGTAATGGTGGTCTAGAGATGTCCTGGGTTTTGTCCTCCTTCTGGGAGGGGGGGGGGGGAAAATGGTGGTCTAGAGATGTCCTGGGTTTTGTCCTCCTGGGAGGGGTGGGGGGAGAATGGTGGGCTAGAGATGTCCTATGGGTTTTGTACTTCTAGGGAGGGGGGGGGGGGGAATAGTGGTCTAGAGATGTCCTGGGTTTTGTCCTCCTTTTGGGAGAGGTGGGGGGAGAATGGTGGGCTAGAGATGTCCTGGGTTTCGTCCCTCTACAGCAGGGATCCTCAAACTACGGCCCTCCAGCTGTCGCGGAACTACACATCCCATGAGGCATTGTAAAACTCATGGCTAGGCATGATGGGAATTGTAGTTCCCAAACTGGAGGGCCATAGTTTGAAGACCCCTGCTCTCTACAGGGAGGGTGGAATGGTGATCCAAGAGATGTCCTGGGTTTCGTCCTTCTAGAGCATTATGGTGGTCTGGATGTCTTCTTAGAGGGTAAGGCTGTCTGGGGAAAATCCTAGGTCTTGGGGTTCCTAACATAAGGGTGTGCCACGGCATAGTTGTCTTTGCACACTGAGGTCACATAGTTCATACGCTACTTTTTCAATTTTGCCCTGCTCAGGTATTAGTGCAGCATCTGGTTGGGGGTTGAATGAACTGGAAAGGCTGCATCTTTCTTTTTGAGGAACATGAGTTACCCCAAGTTCTCCAAGCTCTTCTCGTAGTACTTCAGCAATACTTTTATCTTTTCATTCGCACAGTGCAACAGTTTCTGGTTATTTCTCTTCACCCACCACCTCCCCTGTCACCCCCCAAATGTATTTTTGTGTTGGCATCTCTCTGTCATATCTTGCTTTTTCTTGCAGTGGTTTGAATCGGCTCGGATTCACGTGTCGGCGCTCATCGTGGGAGAATGCTCGGACAACCCCAGCCACTGGAGCTGCAGCCAGTCGCTGGACCAATGGCTGAAAGAGCAGGAGATCCCAGGCCTACAAGGTAAGGATGGAGTAGCCAATCGTTACACTGGGATTGTCACTCCTGATGTGCGCCAGGACCAAACATGGGGGGAAAATGGCGACCGTTTGTGCAGTTTTATGATGCGGGAGGGATCAATTCATTACTAAAGTCCCCCAGCTAACAAGCCTGACATAAAACAGAGTATCCCTCTATGTACAGAACTGCCACATTTGTTATTAATGTAACATTGTCAAAAAGAAAGTTACGCAACCTGCATACCTACAGAACTGTTGCCTTTTGAAATCCCGAGCTTATCTTGGATGGTTGCTGTGTAGTCTGATCTTGTTTGCCGTCCTTGCTTTTCTATTGGCTTCAAAGTATGAAGGCTGCCCTGATTGGCCAGTAGGAAGGCAAAGAGAACAGGAAGTATTATACAGTGGCTTTAACCACTTAAGGACCGGACCAATATGCTGCTAAATGCCCAAAGGCGTTTTTACAATTCGGCACTGCGTCGCTTTAACAGACAATTGCGCGCTCGTGCGACGTGGCTCCCAAACAAAATTGGCGTCCTTTTTTCCCCACAAATGGAGCTTTCTTTTGGTGGTATTTGATCACCTCTGCGTTTTTTATTTTTTTGCGCTATAAACAAAAATAGAGCGACCATTTTGAAAAAAATTAAATATTTTTTACTTTTTGCTATAATAAATATCCCCCAAAAACATATATAAAATTTTTTTTTTTGCTCAGTTTAGGCCGATACGCATTCTTCTACCTATTTTTGGTAAAAAAAATCGCAATAAGCGTTTATCGATTGATTTGCGCAAAATTTATAGCGTTTACAAAATAGGGGATATTTTTTTTATTTTTTACTACTATTGGCGGCGATCAGCGATTTTATTTTTTTTTTTTTTTTTTTTTTTTTTTCGTGACTGCAACATTATGGAGGACACTTCGGACAATTTTGACACATTTTTGGGACCATTGTCATTTTCACAGCAAAAAATGCATTTAAATTGCATTGTTTATTGTGAAAATGACAGTTGCAGTTTGGGAGTTAACCACAGGGGGCGCTGTAGGAGTTAGGCTTCACCTAGTGTGTGTTTACAACTGTAGGGGGGTGTGGCTGTAGGACTGACGTCATCGATCGAGTCTCCCTATAAAAGGGATCACACGATCGATGCGCCGCCACAGTGAAGCATGGGGAAGCCGTGTTTACATACAGCTCTCCCTGTTGTTCGGCTCCGGGGAGCGATCGCGAGGGGGCGGCTAGAAACTAATAGCCGCGCCCTCGTCCCGGATCGCTGCCCGCGGGTATCCGTCCGCCTCATGTAGCAAGGGGGTCCCGATCGGACCCCCCCGACCCGCGGAAAGGCAGGGATGTACCTGTACGCCCATATGCCTGTACGTGCCATTCTGTGGACGTACATGTACATGCGGCGGTCGGCAAGCGGTTAAAAGAGCTGATCCCTGTTCCCATTAGAATAATTTGGGCTAGTGAGGTGCTCCATTGTTCTCAGGGGTTGTCTAAGGCTGGAACGGCCGCAGGTCCTCCTCCTTTTTGTGTGATTGCCAACATGCTGGATCGCTGATGTTGTTTTTACCTTTTCGTCTTTCTACAGGTGTGGACACCCGAGCCCTCACCAAAAAGATCCGGGAGAAGGGAACTATGCTGGGCAAGCTTATCCCACAAGGCTCAAGCGAGGGCCACATCCCCTACGATGATCCTGGTAAAAGGAACCTGGTGCAGGAGGTGTCTGTGAAGGTGTGTGCCACGTGACGAGTACTGGGGTGTCAGTGGTGGGCAAGATATGGCGGGAAAGCAAAAATTTGTGGATGTAAAATAAAGCGGAGCACCAGGCTAACCTCTAAATTCACACGTGAAGTACATACATTGGTGACATTTTGCAGAAGGATTGGTGGTTTTGTCCTAGGGAGACGGGTGGCGCTCTGGACTGTGGTCATCTTGGATGTTGACTGTTTTGGGTCTGACGGGTGACACTGTGGCATTTAGTGCTGTGCCCTGGCACTACACTGGGGACACCTTGGATGGGGAGAGCCCGGTCATTCTATCATTCTGGGTGTTCTGCCTGTTGTAGCAGCTAGGTGGACAGGTGGTGCTTTGGTACTCCCTTGGGGACCTTGGATGAGAAAGCTGTCCTACAATTCTAGGATTGTGCACTGTGTGGCATTTACTGGGCAGCCCTAGTACTACACAGGGGGGCACCTTGGATGGGAGGATCTATGGCATGGGTCTTCAAACTACGGCCCTCCAGTTGTTCAGGAACTACAATTCCCATCATGCTTAGTCATGTCTGTGAATGTCAGTGTGTTACAGTGCCTCATGGGATGTGTAGTTCCGCAACAGCTGGAGGGCCGTAGTTTGAGGATCCCTGGTCTATGGCGTTTACAAGGAGGTGTTTGGGCATAGTTGTGGCATTTAGGGGGGCCATATTACACTTGGGATACCTCATATAATCGATGGTCCCCTTAAATTGGGACAGCCACGTTTTTGACCACTGTGTGTTGAGCCTGGCACCACACTGTTGTGACATTAAAGGCAATGGGTGGGCATTGGATTGGATAGCCCCTTCGTATTGGCCCCTGCCATTGCTTGGCAGTGTTTTAAAGCCTGGCACCACACTGTTTTGTGAAGAAAGAAAAATGTCCTGGACTGCCGCACTCCATCAAAGGCGTCTTTTATCATATAAAACCAATATGATCCAATATAATGCAGTCAAAAGTGGAAGTGATCAGTCCTGTGGTTTGAGCTTGCCCACCACACTGCTGTGAAATTAGTGGAGCCTTGGTACTGCCCTGGGGCACCTTGGGTGGCAAAGCCTAGTCCTATGCTCTCTGCTATTGCAGTGAGATATGTTGAGTCTGGCAGCACATTGTGTTTCAACAATGAGGGGGGGTAGGCGCAGTCTCCTGGTTCTGCCCGGGGGGCACCTTGGGTGGGAGAGCCCAGTCCTATGGTCTCTTAGGTGGTATGTGGTTCTGCCATTTAGGAGGCCATGATGTTACACTGGGGACATCTTGTATGGTTTATGGTCACCGTAGGTGGCACAGCCTAGTCGTTCTACCATTGTGTGAGCCTGGCACCACACTGCTGTGAAATTGAAGGTGATGGGTGACACCCTGGTACTGCCCTGTTATTTTGGATGGGAGAGCTGAGTCTTGTGGAATCTGCCATTGCCGGGAGGTGTTTGGGCCTGGCAGCGCACTGTTTTGGCAATGAGGGGGGATTGGTGCTGCCATGCACTGGGGGGGGGGGGCACCTTGGTTGGCAAAGCCTAGTTCTTCAGCCTCTGCCGTTGCAGGGAGATTTGTGGAGTTGGTGCAGATTTGTGCAGTTGGTGGCAGTTAGTGTGCAATGGAATTATACAGAACACCATTGTGTTCAGCCTGGCACCACTGTTGTGGCAAAAAGGGCAATTGGTGGCACCTTGAATGGGAGGGCCCAGTCCTATGACCTCTGACATTGTAGGGAGGTGTTGCACTTGACGCTACACTGTTGTGGAAATGAGGGAGATGGGTGCCATCCTAGTACTGCCTTGGGGGCATCATGGGTGGGAAAGTCCAGTGCTATGGCCTCTGCCATTGTAGGGATGTGTTTGGCATACCATTACACTGTTGTGGAAATTTAGGTTTATAGGTGCCATCCTGAAACTGCTCTGGGGGCACCATGGGTGGGAAAGCCCAGTCATATGGTCTCTGCCATTGTACGGAGGTGTTGGGCTTGAAGCCACACTGTTGTGGGTATGAGGTTGATGGGTGCTGTCCTGGGGGCATCATGGGTGGGAAAGACCAGTGCTATGGTCTCTGCCATTGCAGGGAGGAATTTGGTACTGGCAATGCACTGTTTTTGAAATAAATAGAATGGGTAGTGTCTTGCCCTTGGGGCACCTTTGATGAGAAAGCCCAGTCCTATGGTCCTGGGCAGTGTGGCATGAACAGACTTGTTGCATTGTTCTGTGTATGGTGGTGGCTTTTGTGGTCACCCATGTGTTTGGTAGCGATTACAGTCTGATCTAACCAATCTCTCTGACCCACCAGGAACCGCGTGTTTTCAACCGTGGCGGTGATGTGAAGATCGCGGCCCTGGACTGCGGCCTGAAATACAACCAGATCCGCTGCTTGTGCCAGAGAGGGGCAGAGGTGACCATACTGCCCTGGGACTCTCCCATCAACCGTGCAGGTAAGGGGAAGCGACTCCATGTGTGTACAGGAATCCCACTGTCGTACAATCTGACGTCCTTGTGTGTGATTGATGGGGCTTGTACTCTTAGATGCCCCCAAACCGGTCTCTGATCTCTCTCCTGCACAGGCGGGGGAAGATGTGATCTGTACCAAGGTCACTGCAGATTCAGTGCCAGCTCAGAGGAGAGCACCCTCCCTCTGCCAGCTCGATTACACGGCACCAGACAGGAAGTCTACCACCCCCCCCACCCCCCCGCATTGTTTGATGTGCGTTGAGTCAGTCTATCCCACCGCTGGTGGATTGCTGAGATGGCGCCCTGCCTTTCTAGGTCAGAGGCCAAACCTTATCAGTGGTGTGTTGGCACATAGGGAACATTTTGTATTGCATTGTGAAACATAACACCGTCGTAAGGAACGCGGGACTTCGAAAAAAGAACAAATATTGAAAATTGTAATATCAGAAAATGCAGACTTTTTTTTTTTTTTTATTTCTGTTCACAACAATTTCTGTTCACATAAACTGCTGCTGTAGGGGAAAGAACTCCCACCGTGTGCTTTTAAGGGGTGGTGGTGTCCCATTTGCATTTTGATACATATTACACCCAATATACAGGCGTAACATACTGCAAAGGTGGGTGTCCCTTTAATGTCCCACATTCTGTATTGTGTCATGACTAGAATTCAGATGTAGAACCTGTGTTCTGAGTCCAAACACGGTGGCCGCCTTGCTGTCGGGGGCACGCGGTGGCCGCCTTGCTGTCGGGGGGCTCACGGTGGCCGCCTTGCTGTCGGGGGGCACACGGTTGGCCGCCTTGCTGTCGGGGGGCACACGGTTGGCCGCCTTGCTGTCGGGGGGCACACGGTTGGCCGCCTTGCTGTCGGGGGGCACACGGTTGGCCGCCTTGCTGTCGGGGGCATCGGTGGATACAATGATACACAGCCACAGAATGTAGTTTGACAGGTTGAAAAAAGACACAAGTCCATCTAGTTCAACCAAAGAAAAAAAAATACAATCCCATATACCCAATCCTATACCCACAGTTGATCCGGAGGAAGGTGAAAAAAAACCCAGCAGAGCGATGATCCAATTTGCTACAGGGGAAAAAATTCCTTCCTGATCCCCCGAGAGGCAATCTGATTTCCCCCGAATCAACTTTACCTACAAATCTTAGTACTCAGTTATATTCTGTACATTTAGGAAAGTATCCAGACCTTTCTTAAAGCAATCTACTGAGCTGGCCAGAACCACCTCTGGAGGGAGTCTGTTCCACAATTTCACAGCTCTTACTGTGAAGAAACCTTTCCGTATTTGGAGGTGAAATCTCTTTTCCTCTAGACGTAAAGAGGCCCCCTTGTCCTTTGTGTTAACCGTAAAGTGAATAACTCAACACCAAGTTCACTATATGGACCCCTTATATATTTGTACATGTTGATCATATCCCCCCTAATTCTCCTCTTCTCAAGAGTGAATAAATTCAGTTCCTCTAATCTTTCCTCATAGCTGAGCTCCTCCATGCCTCTTATCAGTTTGGTTGCCCTTCTCTGCACTTTCTCCAGTTCCCTGATATCCTTTTTGAGAACTGGTGCCCAAAACTGAACTGCATATTCCAGATGAGATCTCTCTCTCTCTGGAGTCCATGCCTCTTAATACAAGAAAGAACTTTGATACGATGCTCGGCTCCCGGCGGATGCGGCGCCCTGTTGCACGGCTCCCGGCAGATGCGGCGCCCTGTTGCAGGGCTCCCGGCAGATGCGGCGCCCTGTTGCAGGGCTCCCGGCAGATGCGGCGCCCTGTTGCAGGGCTCCCGGCAGATGCGGCGCCCTGTTGCAGGGCTCCCGGCAGATGCGGCGCCCTGTTGCAGGGCGCCCGGCAGATGCGGCGCCCTGTTGCAGGGCTCCCGGCAGATGCGGCGCCCTGTTGCAGGGCTCCCGGCAGATGCGGCGCCCTGTTGCAGGGCTCCCGGCAGATGCGGCGCCCTGTTGCACGGCTCCCGGCAGATGCGGCGCCCAGATGCAGGGCTCCCGGCAGATGCGGCGCCCAGATGCAGGGCTCCCGGCAGATGCGGCGCCCTGTTGCACGGCTCCCGGCAGATGCGGCGCCCTGTTGCACGGCTCCCGGCAGATGCGGCGCCCTGTTGCACGGCTCCCGGCAGATGCGGCGCCCTGTTGCACGGCTCCCGGCAGATGCGGCGCCCTGTTGCACGGCTCCCGGCAGATGCGGCGCCCAGATGCACGGCTCCCGGCAGATGCGGCGCCCTGTTGCACGGCTCCCGGCAGATGCGGCGCCCTGTTGCACGGCTCCCGGCAGATGCGGCGCCCTGTTGCACGGCTCCCGGCAGATGCGGCGCCCTGTTGCACGGCTCCCGGCAGATGCGGCGCCCTGTTGCACGGCTCCCGGCAGATGCGGCGCCCTGTTGCACGGCTCCCGGCAGATGCGGCGCCCTGTTGCACGGCTCCCGGCAGATGCGGCGCGCTGATGCACGGCTCTGGCAGATGCGGTACATGTGCGCTCACACGTAGTTTTTTTGTTTAGTCTCTTGCTGATCTGGTCTCCATCAATGTTTTATGTTGAAGTCCTTTCACATCTCTAACCTTCTCTCTGCTCAGTGCGTCTTACAGGAAAACCAGAATATAAGGGCTGTCATCTTGTTTCTTGTCTGTCTATATTGTACATTTTTAATGCTGAGAAGGAAATGTCACACCGAGCCCAGAGAGATGCCAGCAAGATAACCACCCATAGTATTGGGTGCACCTAAAGTCAACACACTTGTTAGTTTTTTTTGGGCTAGAGCAGGGAAGGGTTAGGACCGGTCTGAGTTTTATCTGTGGGGGTTATTTACTAAAACCGGAGAGTGCAAAATCTGGTGCAGCTTTGCATAGAAACCAATCCGCTTCCAGGCTTTATTGTCAAAGCTTAATGGAACAAGCTGATTGGCTACCATACACAGCTGCACCAGATTCTGAGTGCTCCAGTTTTAGTAAATCTCCCCCAATGTGTCCCTGCGGGGGCGATTTACCCTTTCTGAATGTTTATTGGGAAATCTCCCAGTGGGGGGGGGGTTCCAGTGCTAGCTAAATATTTTACCTTCCCTTCCCCAGGGCAGACGTAGAAATTTCTTCCCCAGTGGGACACTAATGGCAAATAAAAGAAAATTAACCACTTCCATACAGGGCACTTGTACACCTTCCCGCCCAGACCAATTTCCAGCTTTCAGCGCTGTTGCACTTTGAATGACAATTGCGCGGTCATGCTACACTGCACCCAAACTACATTTTTATCATTTTGTACCCACAAATAGAGCTTTCTTTTGGTGGTATTTGATCACCTCCTGGGATTTTTATTTTCATCAGAAAAAATAAAAAAATTACCGAAAAATTCGTTTTTTTTTGTTTTGTTTTTTTGTTTCCGTTATAAAAAATTGTAAAAAGGTCTGTTTTCTCCTTCACTAATGGGCACTGATGGTACTGCACTGACTGGCACTGATAAGGTGGCACTGGGCACCGATGAGGTGGCACTGATGTGGTGGCATTGATGATGGGCACCACTATGTGGCACTGATGGGCGGCAGGGTTAGGCGGCATGGATGGGCAGGGATAGGCAGCATTGATGGGCACTGATAGGCGGCATGGATGGGCATAGATGGGCACCAACTAATGTGTTGTACTAATGGATGCCAATTAGTGCCAAACAATGCCTGCCAATCAGTGATGCCCATTGTGGGCACTGATTGGCATCCATTGTGGCACTGATTGGCATCTATTATATGTCATCCCTGGTGGTCTAGGGTGGCATACCTTTGATTTAAATCCCTGGTGATCTAGTGGAATCCTTGGTGGTCCAGTGGGCATCCTCAGGGGGCGTTGTGCTGATAATCGATCAGCACAAACCCCCCCTTGTCAGAGGAGCAGCCGATCGGCTCTCCCCTACTCGCGTCTGACAGACGCGAGTGAGGAAAAGCCGATTACCGGCTTTTCCTGTTATATAGTGATCAGCCGTGATTGGACGCGGCTGATCACGTGGTAAAGAGCCTCCGTGAGAGACTCTTTACCTAGATCGGTGTTGCGGGGTTGTCAGACTGACACCCCGCAACAACGATCGCCGCAATGCGCGCCCCGGCTCAGAATCCTGAGAACGTCATATGATGTCCACTCAGGATTCTACAACCACTTTGCCCACGTCAATATGTCATTGACGGGCGGCAAGTGGTTAAAAATTGTATTTGTTCCTCCCTCCCTTACTCCGCCCTCATCAACCTCTGATTTAATTCCACACTTTATTTTAGGCGTCCTCACCGGGTTTTTGGACTTCTCTATATGCAATGCAGGCAGATCATGACTGGTGGGAGGGGACAGTCTGTACATCTCAATGTGTCCGTCCTTTCTTGTTTCCTTCACTCTGTGCGATTTTTTTATTTTATTTTTTTTCCCTCCAGACTTTGACGGGCTTTTTCTCAGTAATGGTCCTGGAGATCCGCTCTTCTGCCAGGAGTCTGTCCAGAACATCCGAAACTTCATGAATGAAGACCAACCAAAGCCGGTGTTTGGAATCTGCCTGGGGCACCAGATCCTGTCCCTGGTCATCGGGGCCAAGACCTACAAGATGAAGTAAGCATGGATTGTGGGGGGGTATTTTTGGGTGCGCTGGTGGCAGCTCCACTAAGTTAACCACCTAAGCCCCGGACCATTTTGTTGCTAAATGCCCAGGCCAGGTTTTGCGATTCGGCACTGCGTCGCTTTAACTGACAATTGCGCGGTCGTGCGACGTGGCTCCCAAACAAAATTGGCGTCCTTTTTTCCCCACAAATAGAGCTTTCTTTTGGTGGTATTTGATCACCTCTGCGGTTTTTATTTTTTGCGCTATAAACAAAAATAGAGCGACAATTTTGAAAACAATTCAATATTTTTTACTTTTTGCTATAATAAATATCCCCCAAAAACATATATAAAATTATTTTTTTCCTCCGTTTAGGCCGATACGTATTCTTCTTCCTATTTTTGGTAAAAAAGAAAATCGAAATAAGCGTTTATCGATTGGTTTGCGCAAAATGTATAGCGTTTACAAAATAGGGGATAGTTTTATTGCATTTTCTTTATCGTACATCACGGGACACAGAGCGGCATTCATTACTATATGGGTTATATGGAGTACCTTCAGGTGTAGACACTGGCAATCTCAAACAGGAAATGCCCCTCCCTATATAACCCCCTCCCATAGGAGGAGTACCTCAGTTTTTCCGCCAGTGTCTTAGGTGTTAGTCATGGTTTAGCTTGCCTCCGCATCCTTGGGATTAGGTGAGCTAACCGGTTCTGTCCAAAAAAGCCTCAGCGCTAAAGTGGTCAGTAACCGGACCCCAAACCCTTGGGGTATAGCCCATAATGCTTTTCTTTTTAGAGAGCTGGACCCTGGGCCCAGAACTTAGAAACCTTTGGGTGCCTAATGTTTCTGTTGCCAGAGTGCTATATGGGCCCAGGACAGTGGATCCTTCATAGGAACCCAGGGCCTGAAGGTCTAGACATCCCCACCGAGATGGGGGAAGATTGGGCCTCTTGCTTGGCAAAGTCCTGCGGCATGGAGCAGGTAAGTGAGGGGAAAACTTGCGGAACTTGGTTCTTAGCAGGTTTTTTCTGGGGGGTCACAGGGGACATGCCTAAAGTTATGCACTGCATCTGGCAAACTAGTCACATATCATAAAGATAGGATGGCTCTATATGTATTATTCCCCATAAGATGTGACCTCCCTTGTAGTGTTGGAAAAGCATTGAGTGGGGCCTGTGTGATATAAAAGTATATGTGTGTGTCAGAGAGCTGTGCTTACCTGCAAGCCTCCAGGCGATGCTCCATTCAGTCTTCCTCCTCAGAGCCTGCAAGGCAGGCAAAACGCTGACCTCCTCATGGTTGCAGGCTGCAGTTTGCTGGAGCAGAGAGGTCCCTTCCTCCCAACCCCACCCCCCCCTGTCGGGAGGGGCATTTCCTGTTTGAGATTGCTGGGGGGGAAGGGCGGGTCAGTGGCTTAAGGAAGGGGCGGCCCTTCCTTGTTTGTTCCATATAGCTCATTCAATACTTTGGAACTGAGGAGGAAAGACCAGAACGGCAAGCACGGGGCGCCGAGGACACACAGTGGCCAGAAAGAATATTGCAGTCTTCAGAAAGACTGTTTTCAAGCCTAGTAATAGGCTGTTTCTTTTCCATCTCATAGTTTTTCTTGCAATACTACTCAGGGGGACAGAATGTTTTTTCTTTCCTAGATTTGAAAAAAAAAAAAAAAAAAAAGAAAAAAAAAAAAAAAAAAAGTGTCATCTAGGGGAGAGGAAGCATTTTTTTATCCCCCAAACAGGTGTTTGGGCATTTAACTATTTATAAGTCCCAGGTACCAATAAGTAGCAGGTGTACCTCGATATTGTACCATGGCATCAAAAAACAAGGGTACAAGAGGTGGGGATTCCCCCAGAGAGTCTGAGGTCTCGGACAAAGCTATGCCGCTGCTTTCCCCACAGGGAGCCTTGGGGCCATCGGGATCTGGGGCTGGAGCTGACGCGGGTCAGTCCAACCCTAAGATGGTCACGGAGGAGGTATTACTCACCTCTTTAAAAGAGATGCAGAAAAGCATGGGTAAAATGATAGCCGCAGCTATGCGGGGCAGTAAGCGGAATAGATCTCCGTCGCCCGAGCGCGGACCCTCAGAAGAGGAGGTCCTTTCCTCAGGGGAATTGGACGACCTCTTGGACAAGGACCAAGTAGGTTCAGGGATCGAAGATCCGGATACAGAGGAGTCTGGGGCAGTCTCCCTGAGGGAGAGCTGGTGGATTCAAGGATTGTCGGACTTGGTCCATAGGGCATTCAACTTGCCAGTACCAGATCTCCAGGTATCGACGGTTTCAGCTTTGGGCTCACTGATGGCGCCTCAAAGCAATGCTGTGTTTCCGATCCATCCTCTATTAGAGGGAGTTTTGTTCCAAGATTGGAACAAGCCAGATAAGATCTTCTTACCACCTAAAAGGTTCTCTGTCCTATATCCTATGGAAGAAAAATTTCCCAAAAGATGGGCTACTCCTGCAGTGGACGCAGCCATCTCATGTGTTAACAAATCGTTAACATGCCCTGTAGAAAACATACAGGTGTTCAAGGATCCAGTTGATAAGCGCTTGGAAGCACTACTTAAGAACTCCTTCACTACTGCAGGGGCAGTAGTACAGCCAGCTGTGGCTGCGATTGGGGTCGCTCAAGCATTATCGGATCAATTTAAGCAGATGCTTAAACTTATTCCTGCCCAGCAGGCAGAAGAATTTTCGGATGTCCCTAAGGCCATATGTTTTACGGTAGACGCAATCAAGGATTCTATCCAGCAAGCGTCACGTTTATCGTTATCCCTTATCCATATGAGAAGACTCTTATGGTTAAAAAGCTGGGAGGCTGAGCCCCCATGCAAGAAGCTCCTGGTAGGGTTCCCCTTCCATGGAGGACGACTCTTCGGAGAAGACCTAGATAAATACATTCAGACCATTTCAAACGGCAAGAGTACTCTCTTGCCAACTAAGAAGAAGGTTCAGGGGCCTGCGTTTAAACGACAGTATTCCCCTGGGCAGGGGCCCTCTAATGCCAAGCAGTATCGACGGCCTCCTGCAAAAGCAAACTTCGGCTTCAACAGCAAATCACAAGGACAGGCTGTTAGAGGCAAAAGGCAGTGGTTTCGCAAACCAGCAAAACCAGCCCCCAAGCCAACCTTATGAAGGGGCGCCCCCACCCACGAAGGTGGGGGGAAGGCTGCGACTCTTTTCAGAGATTTGGGAAGCCAGCATTCCCGACGAGTGGGTACGGTCTTCCGTGGCCACAGGCTACAAATTAGATTTCCTAAGGTTTCCTCCTCCTCATTTCCAGGAGTCGAGGATTCCAAACGATCCGGAAAAGGGAGCCGCATTAAGATCGGCATTAGATCATCTACTTTCCCAGGAAGTAATAGTAGAGGTACCAGTCCTGGAACAGGGGCTGGGTTTCTACTCCAACCTATTCATCATCCCAAAATCCAATGGAGATGTCAGGCCAATTTTGGACCTAAAGATGGTAAATGCATATCTAAAGATCCGCTCATTTCGGATGGAATCCGTGCGGTCAGCAGCTGCCACACTCCAGAAGGACGACTTCATGGCGTCCATAGACATAAAGGATGCCTACCTTCATGTTCCAATTTATCAGCCACATCAAAGATATCTACGCTTCATGGTGGCTTCGCGTCACTTCCAATTCGTGGCGCTTCCCTTCGGGTTGGCTACGGCCCCCCGGGTGTTCACGAAGGTCCTAGCCCCGATCCTAGCCAAGCTAAGGATCCAAGGGGTCACGATCCTAGCATACCTGGACGACCTCCTAGTCATAGACCACTCGTCTCCCGGCTTGGAGCGAGCAGTGGCCCTCACGGTCCAATACCTCGAGAGGTTCGGCTGGGTCCTAAATCGAGAGTGTTCCTACCTCTGAGGAAGGTAAAAGCCATCAAGGAATTAATCCTACTGGTTCTAAGCAAGAAAGAACCGACTATTCGCCTATGTATGAGGTTACTAGGCAAGATGGTGGCCACGTTCGAGGCGGTACCATACGCCCAGAGCCACACTCGCATCCTACAGGCAGCCATCCTGTCAGCATGGAGCAGAAGGCCACAGGCCTTGGATATCCCGTTGCCGCTCTTATCAAGAGTCCGACAAAGTCTGTGTTGGTGGTTAGACCCTCAGAATCTACTGAAGGGGAAGTCTTTCAGCCCAGTGGCTTGGAAGATAGTGACCACAGACGCCAGCCTGACGGGCTGGGGAGCAATTTTGGATGGTTGCACTCGCCAAGGTACTTGGGCAAAGCCAGAGAAGCAGTTGCCCATCAACATCTTGGAGCTCAGAGCTGCTCGACTAGCCCTCAGGGCTTGGACGTCAAAATTGCAGGGGTTCCCGGTGAGAATTCAATCAGACAATGCCACGGCCGTGGCATACATAAATCACCAAGGGGGAACCAGGAGTCAAGCCGCTCAGAGAGAGGTGAGCTTGATTCTCCTATGGGCAGAGGCGCATGTGCCCTGCATATCGGCAATATTCATTCCAGGAGTGGACAACTTTCAGGCGGACTTCTTAAGCCGCCAGACTCTATGGCCGGGGGAATGGTCTCTGCATCCACAAGTCTTTCAAGCACTCTGCCAAAGATGGGGAGTGCCGGACGTGGATATCATGGCATCGAGACTCAACAAGAAACTAGACAGGTTCATATCCCGCTCAAGGGATCCGATGGCCTGCGGAACCGATGCGTTGGTTTGCCCTTGGCATCAGTTCAAACTTCTTTATGCGTTTCCCCCGCTCCAGTTACTACCCCGCCTGCTGCGCAGGATCCGGGTGGAACACATACCAGTCATCCTGGTAGCTCCAGCATGGCCCAGAAGGGCATGGTACTCACTCATCCTAAAGATGGTAGTGGGAGACCCTTGGACTCTTCCTCTACGGCCAGACCTGCTATCGCAAGGTCCGATCCTCCACCCTGCCTTACGGCATCTAAATTTGACGGCCTGGAAGCTGAATCCCTGATTCTCAGGGGTAGAGGTCTGTCTCAGAAAGTAGTCTCTACCCTAATCAGAGCCAGGAAACCGGTCTCTAGGGTGATTTATTACAGGGTCTGGAAGGCCTATGTAGGCTGGTGTGAGTCCAAGCGATGGCTTTCTCGCAAATTTACCATCGATAGAGTATTAAGTTTTCTCCAGCTAGGAGTGGATAAAGGATTGGCATTAAGCACAATCAAAGGACAGATTTCTGCTCTGTCAGTGTGGTTTCAGCGGCCGCTGGCCACCCACTCGCTGGTTAAGACCTTCCTTCAAGGGGTCTTACGTATTAGACCTCCAGTTAAATCCCCGCTTTGTCCGTGGGATTTAAATCTTGTTCTGTCAAGTTTACAGAAACAACCGTTTGAGCCGTTGGCTGAAATTCCTTTGGTTCTACTGACAAGGAAGTTAGTAATTTTGGTTGCCATAGTTTCCGCAAGAAGAGTTTCGGAGCTAGCGGCCTTATCCTGTAAGGAACCATATCTTGTTTTTCATAAGGACGGGGTCGTTCTCCGCCCTCATCCTTCCTTCCTACCGAAGGTCATATCCAGTTTTCATTTGAACCAGGATTTGGTATTACCATCCTTCTTCCCTAAACCTACTTCCAGAAAGGAAGGGTTGCTGCATACCTTGGATATTGTCAGGGCCATGAAGGCCTATCTTAAAGCTACAAAGAAGATCCGGAAAACAGATGTGCTGTTCATTCTACCGGATGGGCCCAAGAAGGGGCAGGCAGCTGCAAAGTCCACCATTTCTAGGTGGATTAAGCAATTAATCACTCAGGCCTACGGCTTGAAAGGGTTGCCTCCTCCAGTATCATTAAAGGCTCATTCTACTAGAGCCATGGGCGCCTCCTGGGCAGCACACCACCAGATCTCTATGGCTCAAGTTTGCAAGGCGGCAACCTGGTCTTCTGTCCACACGTTTACAAAATTCTACAAGTTGGACGTAAGAAGGAATACTGATACTGCCTTCGGGCAGGCAGTGCTGCAGGCTGCAGTTTGAGACCCTCGGATTCCGGGGGCTCCTCTTTTTTGAGTTAAATTTAAAATTTAAAATTATTTTTCTCAACTAAGTTGGATTTATTATGATTTGAGTATATCTCTAAATTAAATCCTTTTGTCTTGGAGATGTTCTCCCTCCCCTCATTGTAAGCATTGCTTTGGGACATCCCATATAGTAATGAATGCCGCTCTGTGTCCCGTGATGTACGATAAAGAAAAAGAGATTTTTAATACAGCTTACCTGTAAAATCTTTTTCTTGGAGTACATCACGGGACACAGAGCTCCCACCCCTCTTTTTTGAGGACCATTTTGGGAGGCATACTGCTTGCTACAAAACTGAGGTACTCCTCCTATGGGAGGGGGTTATATAGGGAGGGGCATTTCCTGTTTGAGATTGCCAGTGTCCATCACCTGAAGGTACTCCATATAACCCATATAGTAATGAATGCCGCTCTGTGTCCCGTGATGTACTCCAAGAAAAAGATTTTACAGGTAAGCTGTATTAAAAATCTCTTTTTTATAAAAAAAAATTTTCACTACTAATGGCGGCGATCAGCGTTTTTTTTTTCGTGACGGCGACATTATGGCGGACACTTCGGACAATTTTGACACATTTTTGGGACCATTGTCATTTTCACAGCAAAAAATGCATTTAAATTGCATTGTTTATTGTGAAAATGACAGTTGCAGTTTGGGAGTTAACCACAGGGGGCGCTGTAAGAGTTAGGGTTCACCTAGTGTGTGTTTACAACTGTAGGGGGGTGTGGCTGTAGGACTGACGTCATCGATCGAGTCTCCCTATAAAAGGGATGACACGATCGATACGCTGCCACAGTGAAGCACGGGGAAGCCGTGTTTACATACGTCTCTCCCCGTTCTTCAGCTCCGGGGAGCGATCGCGACGGAGCGGCTATAAACGTACAGCCGCGCCCTCGTCCCGGATCGCTCCCCGCGGGTATCCGATCGCCGCATGTAGCGGGGGGGGGGGGTCCCGATCGGACCCGCGGAAAGGCGGGGACGTACATGTACGCCCATATGCCTGTACGTGCCATTCTGTGGACGTACATGTACATGCGGCGGTCGGCAACCGGTAAAAGGGGTTGTAAAGGTTGGATTTAAAAAAAAAAAAAAAAAAAAAACACGGCATACTTATCGCCACTGTACAGTTTGTTCTGCACAGAGTGGCGCTAATCCTCCTGTTCTGGGGTCCCACGGCGGCTGTTTCAGCTCCTCCCCGCTAAAGATAACCTCCTCTGGGAAGCTCTTTCCTGAGGGGGTTGGTTGGTGGGCGCTCTCCCATGTCATACAGTTGGCGTCCATAGCCGCCGAATGTATGACTCGGTCCCGCCCCCTGGCGGCCACGTCATTGGATTTGATTGACAGCAGCGGGAGCAGAGCCAATGGCTGCGCTGCTATCAATCTATCCAATCGACAGCCAGACTCCGTGGAGAAGGGGACGCGCGCACAGCAGGTGAACAGGCTCAGGTAAGTAAAACGGGGGGGCTGGGGGGCTTGTGACAGCTAGGTGTTTTTTTTTCACCTTTAAAGTGGAGTTCCACCCATAAATATAACATTACATCAGTAGTTTTAAAAAATGTCATTAGTCCTTTACGATTTTTTTTTTTTTTTTTTTTTTTTTGATGCCTTCAAAGTGTTGTTGCTAGGCAGAATAGTTAATCTTCCCTCTTCCTGCAACCTAGGTGCTTAAGCTTCCTGACCTACACCGCACAGACTCCTGGGAATGTAGTGGGTGTAACTTTCCAGGAATCTGTGCACTCCCCAGTCTCAAAGAATCATGTGACTTGGACAGTACAGGTGCTGAAACCTGATCTGACACTGCTTGTGCAGCACTGAGCATGTGCGAGATTTGCAAGGCTGAAATCCAGGAAGTCATACAGTCTGGCTTCATGATGCCCACACTTAAGATGGCCCCAGTCAATTTCTATTTTATAAAGTGTCTAAATGCTGTAACAACAAAACGGACCTTAGTTTACAGACTAACTTTACTAGAATACATTAAGCTTGTGTATTACAGGGGTATTTATATTTAAAAAGTGAAATGGTGGCCGGAACTCCGCTTTAAAGGGGTTGTAAATGTACAATTTTTTTTCCTAAATAGCTTCCTTTAGCTTCACTTACCTCATCCTTCCATTTTGCTTTTAAATGTCCTTATTTCTTCTGAGAAATCCTCACTTCCTGTTCTTCTGTCTGTAACTCCACACAGTAATGCAAGGCTTTCTCCCTGATGTGGAGTGTCGTGCTCACCCCCTCCCTTGGACTACAGGAGAGTCAGGACGCCCACTAACACACAGCTCCTTTCTCTATCTGCAACGAAAAGAGCGTCTTGACTCTCCTGTAGTCCAAGGGAGCGGGCGAGCAGGACACTCCACACAAGGGAGAAAGCCTTGCATTACTGTGTGGAGTTACAGACAGAAGAACAGGAAGTGAGGATTTCTCAGAAGAAATAAGAACATTTAAAAGCAAAATGGAAGGATGAGGTAAGTGAAGGAGGACTGCACTGAGGTAAAGGAAGCTATTTAGGGAAAAAATTGTACCTTTACAACCCCTTTTAATGCATAGAATGCATTAAGGTGAAAAAACACGAACCTTTAACAACCACTTTAACTCATTGTTGGCTTTGTTAGTCAAAATTCAGCCATTGATGCAGAACGTTCTGGATGGAGTTTGGAAGGGTTGGATCCATTGTCCCAATTTTTTTTTTTGCGGTTTGTGTTCTCATTGCGATATTTACCTTCACTTCTTCCTTACTACGTGACTTGGGTCCCAATGGGGACACAAGTGGGGGGGAAAAAAAAACTGGTCCGATGACCCTTCCGCAGATAGCGGGGCTAGTAATACAAAGACCTTGTTTGTCTGCTCTTTGGTTATTATAGGTTAGGGATATGCAATTAGTGGACCTCCCAGCTGTTGCAGAACTACAAGTCCCATGAGGCATAGCAAGACTCTGACAGCCATGAGCATGACACCCAGAGGAAGAGGCATGATGGGACTTGTAGTTTTGCAACAGCTGGAGGTCCGCTAATTGCAAATCTCTGTTCTAGGTAATGTAGAGTGCAGGAGGCTAGGCGATGCTCCAAAGTTGGTGGGTCTGGTTATACAAGAACTTGGTTTGTGTGCTCTATGGTTATTGGTAATGTAGCGTCCAGGTGGCACTATGGCAAGAAGGAAGGAAATGCCTCATAGTGAGGCCTGGTTATACACTGATCTGGTATGTCTGCTGTATAGAGGGCAGCCGTCACCATAACAGGAGGGCAGCCGATGTTCCTCAGATGGCGTCTGGTAATACAAGGACCTGGTTTGTATTGGGTAATGTACAGTGCCAGCGTCCCCTTAGCAGGAGGGCAGGCGATGTTCCTCGGATGGCGTCTGGTAATACAAGGACCTGGTTTCTAGTTGTATTGGGTAATGTACAGTGCCAGCGTCACCTTAGCAGGAGGGCAGCCGATGTTCTCATATTGGGTCCGGTTATACATACAAGTACCTGGTTTGTCTGCTTTATGGTTATTCTTGGTAAAGTAGACTGCAGGTGGCACTATGGCTAGAGGAAAATTGATGCTTCAGATGGGTTCTGGTTATACAATGTCCTGGTTTGCTCTATGGCTATGTAGAGAGCTGGTATCGCTATGGCAGGAGGGCAAGCAATGTTTCTCAGCTGGAGGTCTGGTTATTCATGTACCTGTTTTCTAAATTTGTTTTTATTTTCCGCATAAAAACTTTTACATACATTACAGAAACATTTATAGAATTAGAAACCATTCTCAAATACAATGTAGAGGTGCCCTTCACTGGTAATAGATGCATTTCAGTTCCTGGAGGTGGCATTGAGAGAGGGTACTGTTCTCTGCCCTGATTTCATTTTCTACACAGGTATGGGAACCGCGGCCATAACCAGCCGTGTATCCACGAGGGCTCCCGAAGATGCTTCATCACCTCTCAGAATCATGGCTACGCCGTTGACCCCAAAACCTTACCAGAAGGCTGGTCACCGCTCTTTACCAATGCCAATGATGAGTCCAATGAGGGCATCATTCACGACTCCAAACCGTTCTTCAGGTGGGTGAAGCTTCTTTCTTTAATGGCTGCTAATGGAGTCTTGCAGTTTCCTGTGTTGTAGTCATGTGACCTTCTTGAGCAGAAATTCATTATGGGGGTCTCCTGGTTTGCTCTTCCAGTGTGCAGTTCCACCCTGAGCACCGTGCTGGCCCCATGGACTTGGTGTGTCTGTTTGACGTCTTCTTGGACACCGTGCGGGATATAAAGGCTGGCAAAGTGGGAGGAGTCACAGGTGAGTGCCCATCATGGCGGGAGGAAGGGGACCACCAATATAGCAAACATGATTACAGCTGTCTGTCTTCTGCTCTCTCCTCCAGTGAAGCAGCGGCTGGATGATCTCCTCACATACAAAGACTCTCCCAGCGAGTCGGAGGTGATTGCCTGCAGACCTCGTAAAGTGCTGATCCTGGGCTCCGGGGGGCTCTCTATCGGCCAGGCCGGGGAGTTTGACTACTCTGGATCCCAGGTAACGTCTCCAATAGGAAACCTTTCCAGAGAGCCATGCAGGCTGCTATTGCTACTTCTTAAATACTAATTTCTTGGCGGCCATGTTTACCTCCATGTTTGCCTTGTATGTGAGTAAGGCAGGGTTTGACAAATTTGCTTGGAATCTAGGAGCCAGCTAAAAAAGTTAGGAGCCAGAAAACGCACCCCGTCCCGACGAGCTCGCGCGCAGAAGCGAACACATACGTGAGCAGCGCCCGCATATGTAAATGGTGTTCAAACCACACATGTGAGGTATCGCCGCGATTGGTAGAGCGAGAGCAATAATTCTAGCCCAAGACCTCCTCTTGTCACTCAAAACATGCAACCTGTAGATTTTTTTTAAACGTCGCCTATGAAGATTTTAAAGGGTAAAAGTTTGTCGGCATTCCACGAGCGGGTGCAATTTTGAAGCGTGACATGTTGGGTATGAATTTACTCGGCGTAACATTATCTTTCATAATATTAAAAAAAATGGGGATAACTTTACTGTTGTCTTATTTTTTAATTAAAAAAATGTTTTATTTTTTTCCCAAAAAAGTGCGCTTGTAAGACCGCTGTGCAAATACGGCGTGACAGAAAGTATTGCAATGATCGCCATTTTATTCTCTAGGGTGTTAGGATAAAAAATATATATAATGTGTGGGGGTTCTAATTAGAGGGAAGAAGATGGCAGTGAAAAATGACATTAGAATTGCTGTTTAAAGCGGAGGTTCACCCAAAAATCCACTTTTTCACATTAGCTCCAGCATACTGCTAACATCTGCAGTATGCTGTTTTTTTTATTTTTTTTGTAATTATCGTTACATGAGCCCTTGTTTACTGGCTCCGAGCGGGGAATCCTGCGGAGAATGGGCGTTTCTAAGCGAAGAGGAGTTGATTGACGGCTGCTAAGGCACGTCACCCCTTCCGAAAATACACAAAGTCACACTCGGGCGTTTACGGCGCCTGCCGTGTAGAGCTGACTGCGCAGGCGCCGTAAACACCCGAGTGTGACTTTGGGTATTTTCGGAAAGGCATGACGCGCTTTAGCAGCCCGTCAATCAACTCCTCTTTGCTTAGGAACGCCTCTACCTGGAAGTAATCCCCCGCTCGGAGCCGGATAACAACGGCTCGTATAACGATAAGTCCAAAAAAAAAAATAAAAAAATAAACGGCATACTGCAGATGTTAGCAGTATGCTGGAGGCATATAGCTAATGTCAGAATGTTTATTTTTGGGTGAACCCCCGCTTTAACTTGTAATGCTTAACTTGTAATACCAACAGCCACCACCAGATGGCGCCAGCTCACACATCTGGTGGTAATAACTTGTAATGCCAACGGCTCACCACCAGATGGCCCACCTTCCAAGCCAAGTCGCCAGGACACCATTTCTAGTCGCCATGGCGACCTGGCGCCCCCGGGATTTGTCGAGCCCTGGAGTAAGGATGTCTGATATTCTAGATGGGCATTATGGGGGACCCGGTTGGTCAGGGGTACTAGCCAGGCAACAGATATCCTTCAGAAGGCCATTGACAGTGGCAGCTCCCATGTGTGTCTGTAAGGAAAGTGTAACGAAACGTCCCACGGTCCGCTTCCTCCCAGTCTGAATATAGATAATCAGATAGTCCAACCGCTGACAATGACAAACAAGACTATGCTTGATTGCTGAACATGGACTGTTTGTTAGAACCAGAATACAGTCTTTTTTTATAAACTTTTAACACAAGGGGGTGGATAACGAGGTCGGGCTGACTCCTGGATACAGGATGGCACAGGGTGACTTGGACATAAGAGGTGCATGGGGAGCTGAAACAAGAGTTTCCCAACCTTTCCAAGAGGTTCTGTGTTCCATGGGCCCTCCGTCGCAGGAACATTTGCTGTAAATGGTCACTTCCAATGGCTGAGCACCCTCAGTCTCTAGTTTGGTAGACTGAGGGCATTGTAAATGTGTCTTTAGTCACCACAAAGAGGTGGGTGGAGGATGGGGAATCAAAATTGTATGGATGGGATGAGCAATGTTGTATCCGTAGGAGAGAAAAGAGGTGAAGGATGACAGGTGGACACTTTGCATTTCAAAAATGATTGTGCAAAATATTGTCTGACCCTTAAATATAAGATTGGCATTTCTTACTGCATTCCGGACCCCCTCTGTGGTTGCACATTAGAGAGCTAACTAATTCACCTCTGACAGTACCCTGGTTGTTGGGTGCAAAGCCTTGTGGGTTGGTGGGTGTAGAGCTGTGGTTGCAGTCAGGGCATCCTGTTTCGAGGTGGTTGTGGGGCCGGGGTCCCCTGGTTGGTGGGTGCAGAGCCAGTTGGGTCGGTGAGTGCAGTGCTGTGATGCCCTAGTTGGCAATGGCTGCAGAGCTGGGAGTGCACCATGGATGGTAGTAGCTGCAAAGCCAGTATGACACCCTTGTTTGCATTCATTGCAGGGTGCACTGGTTGGTCTGTGCAAAGCCAGTTGGATCGGTGTGTGGTGTGCTGGGATGCCCTGGTTAGCAATAGCTGCAGAGCTGGTGGGCACCATGGATGGCAGTAGTTGTAAAGCTAGTGGGACACCCCTGTTTGCATCCATTGCAGACCCAGGGTGCACTGGTTGGTGGGTGCAGAGCCAGTTGGGTCAGTGAGTGGTGTGCTGGGATGCCCTAGTTGGCAATAGCTGCAGAGCTGGGGGGCACCATGGATGGCAGTAGTTGTAAAGCCGGTGTGTGGGACATCCTAGTTGGTATTGTTTGCAGAGTTGGGGTGCCCTGGTTGGCAATAGTTGCAGATCCAGTTGGGTTGGTGAGTGCAGTGCTGGTGTGCCCTGGTAGGCAATAGCCAACCACGGATGACAGTAGTTGCAAAGCCAGTGGGACACCCTGATTGGCTGTGGTTGCTGCAGGTCACTGATTGGTGGGTGCTGCGGAACGTGTGGATAACCCAGTCTTGGTATATTTGGCCTACGCACTTGGTGGGTTTGTAAATACAGTGTCGGGGACACCCTGGTTGATGGTGTCTGCAGGGCTGGAATGCCCTAATTGCAAAGTCGGCAGGGCGCCTTGGTTGGCAGTGTTGGCAGCGCTAGGGTGCCCTGACTGGTGGCTGCAAAGCTTAGGTGGGTTTGTTAGTGCAGTGCCTGGGTACCCTGGTTGGTGGTGGTTGCAGAGCAGGGGCACCGTGATTGGTGGCTGCATAGCTAGGTGGGTTTATTGGTGCAGTGCCTGGATGCCCTGGTTGGTGGTGGGTTGACATATAGAATAAATATTTCAGCACCTCTTTTAGCCTTGAATCCACATCTAATTTTTATGATTTTTTTTTTCTTTTCTTTAATTGCTTGTGACCTGACATCGGCTGACTTCCCACAATCCTCTTCTCTGTCCAGGCCATTAAAGCGCTGAAAGAGGAAAACATCCAGACTGTGCTGATAAACTCCAACATTGCCACGGTGCAGACCTCCAAGGGGCTTGCGGACAAGGTGTACTTTCTGCCGATCACGGCGGAGTATGTAACACAGGTGGGTGTGATCAGAAACCAAGGTACTGGCGACTTTGTTCCTGTTGGTCACCACTGACCCTTCTACTTCCTTTTACAGGTGATAAAGTGCGAGAGGCCAGATGGCATTCTCCTAACATTTGGCGGTCAGACGGCTCTGAACTGTGGGGTGGAGCTGACGAAACGCGGGGTGCTGGAGAAGTACAATGTGCGTGTCCTGGGCACCCCGGTGAAGTCCATTGAGATGACTGAAGACCGGAAGATCTTTGTGGAGAAGATGGAGGAGATTGGGGAACATGTGGCACCAAGCGAGGCCGCCTCCTCGTTGGAGCAGGTAATGAAGTGCTTGGTATGGGGGGGGCAGGGGGTCACTGCCCTATGGAGGCTCAGTATTGCCTCCCAATGTTCTCAGGCTATTCTTACTTGGGTGATAACAACTTGACTCCAATGACCACTTTTTGTAATTTTGATTTTTTACCCCTCCTTTTTCCTCGTTAGGCTCAGGCTGCCGCGGAGCGTCTGGGGTACCCGGTCTTGGTACGTTCGGCCTACGCGCTTGGTGGGCTGGGCTCTGGCTTCGCCAACACAAGGGAGGAGCTAACGTCCCTGGTGTGCCAGGCATTCGCCCACACCACGCAGGTCCTGGTGGACAAATCGCTAAAGGGATGGAAGGAGATTGAGTATGAGGTGGTGAGAGACGCCTATAACAACTGCATAACGGTAAGTAGACCTTTGTACATCGCCGATCTTGTTGGATGTGGAGCTTTTGGATTGGAAGGTGTCAGAGTTAAGGCTCTGTTTGTCTATCTCTCTCTGGCCCCAGGTGTGCAACATGGAGAACGTGGACCCTCTGGGTATCCACACCGGGGAGTCCATAGTGGTGGCGCCCAGCCAGACACTGAATGACTACGAGTACAACATGCTACGCAACACTGCAATCAAAGTGATCCAGCACCTGGGCATTGTGGGAGAGTGCAACATCCAGTATGCCCTGAACCCGCACTCTGAGCAGGTAAAGGACTAACGCGGTATCCTGGAATAGACGTGTTCTAGGCGGCCCAGGCGTTTTATAGGGTAGTGGAGCGGCATGGCAATCTTTTATTTGCAGAGTCACATGGAGCCTCCCTTAGCTTGGATGTGTCACCTGTTCATATTCTGTTCTTCGCAGTATTACATCATCGAGGTGAACGCGCGACTCTCCCGCAGCTCGGCCCTGGCAAGCAAGGCCACCGGATACCCCTTGGCATATGTGGCAGCCAAACTGGCATTGGGGATCCCTCTTCCAGTTCTCAGGTATGTCCTCTACTAGCTCCCCATCAGTCTTGAAATTTGGGTGCTGCTGTAAATCCACCACATGACCACAGTACACCTTTTTCTTAAGTTCTCAAGCACATTTTTTCCCCGCAGTGATGACTTTAACCACTTAAAGACCGGACCAATATGCTGCTAAATGACCCAAGGGGTTTTTACAATTCGGCACTGCGTCGCTTCAACAGACAATTGCGCGGTCGTGCGACGTGGCTCCCAAACTAAATTGGCGTCCTTTTTTCCCCACAAATAGAGCTTTCTTTTGGTGGTATTTGATCACCTCTGCGGTTTCTATTTTTTGCGCTATAAACAAAAATAGAGCGACAATTTTGAAAAAAATGCAATATTTTTTACTCTTTGCTATAATAAATATCCCCCAAAAACATATAAACATTTTTTTCCCTCAGTTTAGGCCGATACGTATTCTTCTACCTATTTTTGGTAAAAAAAATCGCAATAAGCGTTTATCGATTGGTTTGCACAAAATTTATAGCGTTTACAAAATAGGGGATAGTTTTTATTATTTTTTTTTTTTTTTTTACTACTAATGGCGGCGATCAGCTTTTTTTTTTTTTTTTTTTTTTTTTTTTTTTCTCTTGACTGCGGCATTATGGCGGACACTTCGGACAATTTTGACACATTTTTGGGACCATTGTCATTTTCACAGCAAAAAAAGCATTTTAAATTGCATTGTTTATTGTGAAAATGACAGTTGCAGTTTGGGAGTTAACCACAGGGGGCGCTGTAGGAGTTAGGGTTCACCTAGTGTGTGTTTACAACTGTAGGGGGGTGTGGCTGTAGGTCTGACATCGATCGAGTCTCCCTATAAAAGGGATCACTCGATCGATGCAGCCGCCACAGTGAAGCACGGGGAAGCCGTGTTTACATACAGCTCTCCCCGTTCTTCAGCTCCGGGGAGCGATCGCGACGGAGCGGCTATAAACGAATAGCTGCGCCGTCGTCCCTGATCGCTCCCCGCGGGAATCCGACCCACGTCTAGGCAGGTACGCCAATGTGCCTGTACTAGCCATTTGCCGACGTATATGTACATGCGGCGTTCGGGAAATGGTTAACGTTGCAGGAGAGACCTAAAACTGTGATCGTGTGTGTTCCTAGTTCAGTTCCTGTTAAACTAGAAAATGAGTCGAAATAATCATAGTAGCCATAATTGGTTATTGGGGGGCAACACTGGGTCTGGGCATGTAAGCTTCAGCAACCTCTGGTATACGAAAGATTTTTTTATCTCCTGCATGTTGAACCCCCGTCCTAGCTTTCCAGTACAGCGGAACCTCGGATTGCGAGTAACGCGGTTAACGAGCGTTTCTCAATACGAGCACTGTATTTTTAAAAAGCCTGACTCGGTTTGAGAGTGTCTCGCAAAACGAGCAGGATTCAAGCCACAGCGGTGTGCAGTACCGCGTTTGGCCTGAGGTGGAGGGGGGGGGCGCCGGAGCCGACCGGCGCTGAGCGGAGCCGTTTGGAAATGCTTGTGAAGACTTGGAAATACTCCCAAGCCTTGCCGAGGTCAGCCGAGCTGCCCTCGGGCCTTTCCGTGTGTTTGCAAGGCTCTCCGGCGCCCCTCCAAACCTCTGGCCACATGCGGTATTGCATGCCATTGAAGTCAATGCGGAACAAATTGTTTTAGTTTCCATTGACTTCAATGGGGAAACTCGCTTTGATATGCGAGTGCTTTGGATTACGAGCATTCTCCTGGAACGGATTATGCTTGTAATCCGAGGTTCCACTGTAGCTGTTCCTGTTTTTGCCTACAGTCCTTCCTGCTTATACCCAACTGATCCTTCATCTCATTTGGGTTGGTGTCCACTGACCAATGTACAGAATGAAATATGAACTGTCATTTTGAATGAAAATGCCAAGTCTAATTCTGGTTTTCCTGGTTTGAGTACCGTATCTATCGGCGTATACCGCGCACCTTTTTGCCCTGAAAATCAGGGCAAAATCGTTGGTGCGCTATACCCGGTTTCCTGCGCCGAGTTTGAATACTGCGCCAACATATATCGAGCGCAGTACACTCGTGTATAGTCGGCCAGTCTCGGCTCCTCTCGCGCCGACGTCCTGGATGTACAGGACGTCAGCGCGAGAGTAGCTGAGCCTGCCCGACCATACACGAGTGTACTGCACTCTGTATATGTCGGCGCAGTATTCAAACTCGGCGCGGGGAGGACGCCGGACCCGACGAAGAGGACACCCGAACCCGACGCGCAAGACACCAAAACTGTAAGTACAAAAAATCTCTTTTCCACAGGAATTTCAGGCAACTTTAGGGGTGTGCACTATACGCGGGAGCGCGCTATACCCCAATAAATACGGTAGTTCAGGCCCAGAATAACCAGGCAAGCTTGCATTTTCGTAAGTTTCCCCGATCTCCTCCATCTTCCGGTATTCCATCATCTCCGTGGACTTCACCGGGGGTGCCCAGGACATGCACATTGTACTTCTCCTCCAGGACCCCACTTATCTTCTAAGTCTTGTTTCTCTCCTCCATCCTTTTTTGTAGAAACTCTGTCACCAACTCCACCACAGCCAACTTTGAGCCCAGCTTGGATTACTGCGTGGTGAAGGTCCCCCGCTGGGATCTTAGTAAATTCCTCCGAGTCAGCACCAAGATCGGCAGCTCAATGAAGAGCGTGGGTAAGTACATGGGTTGGTGGTGATGTCTTGGCATATTCTAGAGATCTCCCTCACTTCCTCCATGCTTTTGGTTGGACCCCGCAGAAATAAATCCACCCTACAATGGCCACCATCGCTAAACCTCCTTTTTACAAATTGCCAGGTGACTGGATATCATGTTGATCCTCTGCCTTCCATCCTTCACTGACCTGGACTTCTGATCTCGCTTGATGCTTTCGTGTCCTAGGTCTGTGGATGGATTGAAGCCCAAGGATGGCAGCCATGCATTTTAGGAAGAGGTTCCGTAGCGGTGGTCTCCATATTTTTTCCATGGCTGGTTTTCCATTGATATGTCATTGTTCTGTCTCTCCAATCTAAGCGTTGAAAGTGTGATCTTCGTAACTTAGTTGTGTTGAGATGTCGATCACCCCAATCTTATTTGGCTAAACAGACAGTTAGCTAGATTCAGAGAGGTTTACGCCGTCGTAACTCTGAATCGGCGCCGTTGTACATTTAAGTGTATTCTGAAATTGAGATACACTTAAATGTAGCTAAGATACGACGGCCTGCGCCGTCATATCTTGGCTGTCTAGTTCCGCCGGCCGCTAGGGGAGTGAACGCTGATTTATGCCTAGAATGCGTAAATTAGCGAGTTACGCCTATTCACGAATGTACGCTTGCCCGTCGCAGTGAAGATACGCCGTTTACGTAAGGCGTTTTCAGGCGTAAAGTTAGTCGAACAAAAAGCCAATGTTAAAGCGGTGGTTCACCCTTAGAGGGCATTTTTTAGGCTTAGATGGATGCTCGTTTTTACTAGGGGAATCGGCTATTTGTTTTAAAATATGAGCTGTACTTACCTGTTTACGAGATGCATCCTCTCCGTCGCTTCCGGGTATGGGCTGCGGGACTGGGCGTTCCTTCTTGATTGACAGTCTTTCGAGAGGCTTCCGACGGTCGCATCCATCGCGTCACGATTTTCCGAAAGAAGCCGAACGTCGGTGCGCAGGCGCAGTATAGAGCCGCACCGACGTTCGGCTTCTTTCGGCTACGAGTGACGCGATGGATGCGACCGTCGGAAGCCTCTCGGAAGACTGTCACTCAAGAAGGAACGCCCGCTCCCGAAGACCCATACCCGGAAGCGACAGAGAGGATGCAGCTCGAAAACGGGTAAGTACGGATCATATTTTAATACAAATAGCCGATTCCCCTAGACCGAACGAGCAGGAAGCTAAGGGGAAAAAAAAAAAAAAAAATGGTTGAACTCCCGCTTTAAGTATGGACGTCGTTCCCGCGTCGAATTTTCAAAATTTTACGTTGTTTGCGTAAGTCGTCCGTGAATGGGGCTGGACCTAATTTACGGTCACGTCGAAACCAATAAGTCCTTGCGGCGTACTTTGGAGCAATGCACACTGGGATATGTCCACGGATGGCACATGCGCCGTTCGTAAAAAAAAAAAACGCCAATCACGATTCATTTACATAAAACAAACCCCCCTATTCCTCATTTGAATTAGGCGCACTTAGGCCGGCCCATTTACACTACGCCGCCGTAACTTAGGACGCAAGTGCTTTGTGAATACATCACTTGCCTCACTAACTTACAGCGGCGTAGCGTAAATACGATACGCCGGGTAAAAAATACGCCGCCCTACGTGAATCCAGCTAAGTGACTCGATTCGGACAACACCTTGTTTATCTTGTGAAGTTCAATCCATAAACTGTGAGGATATTGCAACATTAAACATTGGATAGGTCAAAAGATCATAATGTGATCCAGTCCAGACATGTGCAGACGCATTACTGGGAGAAATGAACAAAGGGTGGGGCTAACTATACAGGATAAGCTGAGATACAGGAAGGGGAGGGACCAGGAGCAGAATAATGCATACAATATTTAAAGGCATTTTACAAAGCATGGGAAACATGACACTCATGGTCCATGCCTCTACTGTTCCAGGGGAAGTCATGTCGGTGGGACGCAATTTCGAGGAAGCTTTCCAGAAGGCGCTGCGCATGGTGGATGAGAACTGCGTGGGGTTCGACCACACGTTGAAAGCGGAGTCTGATGAGGTAAGCGTGGTCACCAGATTTGAGGGAATTTTCGAAGTTGCGTTGGCAGCAGCAGGTTTATCACTGTCCTTGTCCTTCAGGAGCTGGAGACCCCCACGGACAAGCGGATATTTGTGCTGGCAGCAGCGCTGCGGGCCGGCTACACCATCGATCGCCTGTACGAACTGACGAAGATCGACCGCTGGTTCCTCCACAAGATGAAGAACATCACCGACCATTTATCCACACTGGAGTCCTACCAGGGCGACACCGCCATGACCCGGGATGTCCTGCTCCGTGCCAAACAGCTGGGCTTCTCCGACAAGCAGGTGGCAATGGCTGTGCAGAGGTGAGGGCTTTGATGCCATCTTCTGCCTATTTGGCATACTTGCCTCTCCGGTGTCTTGTTTTCTCCTACAGCTCCTCTATTCTCTGTAATAGAAGAGGTAATATACTCCAATCTCTGGTCCCTCATGTCCCCTACCTCCCCTCTATTCCCTGTAACAGAAGAGGTATTATACTCCCGTGTCCAGTGTCTCCTACTTCTTCTTCATTTTCTTTATTATAAGAGGTGTTGTATGCATTTCTGGTGCCCCATGTCTCCTACCTTCTCGGCTGTTTTCTGTAATAGAGGTTTTCTATTCCCCTCTCCGGTTTTCTACTCCCCTCTCCGGTGTCCAGTGTCTTCTACTTCTCTGTTCCCTGTAATAGTCATTTTACTCCCCTCTGGTGTTCAGTGTCTCCTACTTCTCCTTCATTATCTTTATTATAAGAGGTGTTGTATGCATTTCTGGTGCCCCATGTCTCCTACTGTTCCCTGTGATTGAGGTGTTCTACTCCCCTTCTCCGGTGTACAGTGTCTCCTATATCTTTTCCATTTCCTGTAATAGAGGTATTCTACTCCCCTCTCCAGTGTCTCCTACTTCTCTATTTCCTGTAATAGAGGTATTCTCCCCTCCCTGGTGTCCAGTGTTTTCTACGTCTCTGTTCCCTGTAATAGAGGTATTCTGCTCCCTTCTCCCCTCTCCAGTGTCTCCTACTTCTCCCCTCTCCAGTGTCTCCTACTTCTCCCCTCTCCAGTGTCTCCTACTTCTCCCCTCTCCAGTGTCTCCTACTTCTCCCCTCTCCAGTGTCTCCTACTTCTCCCCTCTCCAGTGTCTCCTACTTCTCCCCTCTCCAGTGTCTCCTACTTCTCCCCTCTCCAGTGTCTCCTACTTCTCCCCTCTCCAGTGTCTCCTACTTCTCCCCTCTCCAGTGTCTCCTACTTCTCCCCTCTCCAGTGTCTCCTACTTCTCCCCTCTCCAGTGTCTCCTACTTCTCCCCTCTCCAGTGTCTCCTACTTCTCCCCTCTCCAGTGTCTCCTACTTCTCCATTGCCTGTATTATAAATATTATACTCCCCTCTCTGTTCCCTGTAATAGAGGTATTCTACTCTCCTCTGAGGTATCCCATGTCGTCTACTATTTCTCTTGTCCCTGTAATCGAAGAGGTGATATGCTCGCCTCTCTTGCGTCCATATCCCCCACCTCATCTCTGTTCCAGTGCTGCAGCCTCTGCTGTTGTCTGTTAAGCATTTAATTCTTGCAGATGTGTTGGATGTCTGTGTCCCCCGCTGTGCACTGTGGTTCCTTCCTCTGACCTTTTTGAGTTACTGCTGATTCCTGTGGATGAAGTAGGGGACCAAGGGAGGGAACCACGGCTCTCATCAGCTCTGGCATCAAGAACGCCTGGAAGTGTTGAATGAAGACACCGCCGAGGGTTGCAGTCCTGGACTTGAGGGAAAATAGGACACTATGGGGAGTTTGGAGGTCTTCTATTGCAGGGATTTTTTATTTATTTTTTTTACAATATACATGGCTGGTTTCAAATCTTTGCCGATTGGTTGCTTAACCACTTAAGCCCGGACCATTTTGCAGCTAAATGCCCAGGCCAGGTTTTGCCATTCGGCACTGCGTCGCTTTAACAGACAATTGCGCGGTCGTGCGACGTGGCTCCCAAACAAAATTGGCGTCCTTTTTTTCCCCACAAATAGAGCTTTCTTTTGGTGGTATTTTATCACCTCTGCAGTTTTTATTTTTTGCGCTATAAACAAAAATAGAGCGACAATTTTGAAAAAAATGCAAATTTTTAACTTTTTGCTATAATAAATATCCCCCAAAAACATATATAAAAATGTTTTTTTTTTTCCTCAGTTTATGCCGATACGTATTCTTCTACCTATTTTTGGTTAAAAAAAATCGCAATAAGCTTTTATCGATTGGTTTGCGCTAAATTTATAGCGTTTACAAAATAGGGGATAGTTTTATTGCATTTTTATTCATTTTTTTTTTATTTTTTTTACTACTATTGGCAGCGATTTTTTTCGTGACTGCGACAATATGGCGGACAATAATGACACATTTTTGGGACCATTGTCATCTTCACAGCAAAAAATGCATTTAAATTGCATTGTTTATTGTGAAAATGACAGTTGCAGTTTGGGAGTTAACCACAGGGGGCGCTGTAGGAGTTAGGGTACACCTAGTGTGTGTTTACAACTGTAGGGGGGTGTGGCTGTAGGACTGACGTCATCGATCGAGTCTCCCTATAAAAGGGATCACTCGATCGATACGCCGCCACAGTGAAGCACGGGGAAGCCGTGTTTACATATGGCTCTCCCCGTTCTTCAGCTCCGGGGAGCGATCGCGATGGGGCGGCTATAAACGAATAGCCGCGCCGTCGTCCCGGATCGCTCCCCGAGGGAAGCCGCACGCAGCGGGGGGGGGTCCCGATCGGACCCCCCACCCGCTAGAAGGAAGGGACATATATATACGCCCATCTGCCTGTCCGTGCCATTTTGCGGACGTATATAGTCTTGTGGCGGGCGTTAAGGGGTTAATGTGTGGCCAGATCTGGTGGAAGATGATGAAGGGGTCTCGGTATGTAATGTGTAGGGTAGTTCAGATAGTTTGGACTTCGGCATGGTATAACCTGGATATTTTTCTCCCTCCATTCACAGCACGGAGCTCGCCGTCCGGAAGTTGCGTCAGGAATGGCAGATCCTTCCGGTAGTGAAGCAGATTGACACGGTGGCCGCCGAGTGGCCGGCACAGACCAATTACCTGTACCTGACCTACAACGGCATACAGCACGACCTGTCATTCGAGGAGCCACACGTCATGGTGATCGGCTCAGGCGTCTACCGCATCGGCAGCAGCGTGGAGTTCGACTGGTGTGCGGTGGGCTGTATACAGGAATTGCGCAAGGTGAGAAGCAGAGCTGCCTGGGGGGTCTGTATAATTTTCTAGAATGCTCCTCTGGGGTGGGGCCTAATGGTGACCTTTCTGTTGTCTGCCCAATCTGCTTACTAAAGCACCACTCCTCCAGACTGACATCTACCCATCAAGGCGTTTTGATATTTGCATAACTCCTCCCATGGGCCAGGGCTGAGTACTGAGGCAGGAAGCTATATACAGCTCCCTGCTGGCACCTCCCACGAGCTATGATCTGCCTGAATTGCACAGAGGCCCAGTAATGATGCTGGCTCTAAAATAAATTTATCATGCAAATCTAAAGGTTTTAAGTGTTCAATAAGTAGGAAAAAAATACCTATTGATCCTGTCTGGAATCTCCAATCCACTTCCTGTGCTCTCTCCCTGCTCTGCACCCTTATCAGTTACATTGGCCCAGATTCAAGTAGCAATTGCGCCTGTGTAACCATAGGTTACACAGCGCAATTGCTTACTTGCCCCGGCGTTACGAATGCTCCTGATTCAGGAACATCGTAACGCCGACTGCAGCCTAAAATCTGCGTGGCATAAGGCTCTTATGCCACGCATATCTAGGCTGCATTCTTGCGATGACCGCTAGGGGGCGCTCCCATTGTGGTCAGCTTATAGTATGCAAATTGCATACTAACACCGATTCACAATGTTGCGCAGGCCCTGCGTACGCAATTTACGTCGTTTCCGTACGGCGTGTTTAGCGTAAGGCTGCCCCTTCTAATAGCAGGGGCAGCCAATGCTAAAGTATACCCGTCGTTTCCGCGTTGCGAATTTTACGTAATTTGCGTAAGTGATTCGTGAATGGCGCTGGACGCCGTTCACTTTGAAGCAAATGACGTCCTTGCGACGTCATTTGCCGCAATGCACGTCGGGAAAGTTTCCCGATGGAGCATGCGCTCTACGCTCGGCGCGGGAGCGCACCTAATTTAAATGATTCCCGCCCCTACGGGATCATTTACATTAGGCGCCCTTACGCAGGGCAAGTTTACACAGCGCACACGCAATTTACGGAGCTACTGCTCTGTGAATCGTGGGTAGCGCAGTAAATTTGCGGGGGCGCAGGGCAAAAACGCTGCCCTGCGCCTCCGTAAATAAGGGGCAAATCTACCTGAATCCGGGCCATTGTTCCCATTTTTTTTTTTTTTTCCCCTCTTTTGTTTCAATACATTTTTGATTTCTGTTTTTCGCAGATGGGCTTCAAGACGATTATGGTGAATTATAACCCGGAGACTGTCAGCACTGACTACGACATGTGCAACAGGCTCTACTTTGACGAGATCTCCTTCGAGGTGAGTGTCGGGGAGGGTCCTTTTTAAAGGACACCTGTTCTCTAAGGAGGACACACAAAGCCATTGTTCAATTTATTAAATAGAGTTAAAGCTGGGTTATGGACTGGTGGTCCCAGAATAAACCCCCTGAGGAAGCCACATTGGCGAAACATGTAGAGATAAGACATTCTCCGGTGACCACCACTTTTTTTAACTTTGGGAAACCAGCGTTCCAACATATGCTCGGATAACCAATTTTAATCGAACCTCTCCTGTATTTGTCAATACTAATATAATAAATATTTTATATGCATTTTGTTCATATGTACCGCTACAATCCCATTCTCCTTTCCTTGCCATTAACCTAAACCGGGATGAGGTGCGTACTCTTTTAGAATCACTCGGATCCTTTCTACCTTAAATATAAGCAGCTGATTCTACAAGCAAATCTTAAAGGCTGCTTTTAGAAAAAAATGGATCTTGTCTCGCACCCCTCCTGCCTTATTGATTCTTAACTAGTTACCGACCGCCCACCGTCATTCTACGTCGGCACTTTAAAGATGAATATCTCGGTAACGGCAGCAGCTGCTGCCACAACCGAGATATTCATCTCTTCAGTGGGCGGCCGTGTAAACGATAACGGCGGTCTCCGCGGCGGATTCGCCGCAAGATCGCCGTTATCGGTGGCGGGAGAGGCTCCCGCCGCTCTCCCGCGCCCTCCGCCGCTTACCGGAGCCGGCGGTAGCGGCGGAGGAGTTCGGGGACCGTTCGGCAGCTGAGCGGGGTTACGAATGAAGGAAAAATCTCCTTCACCCGTCCCCATAGCTCTGCTGGGCGGAAGTGACGTCAAAACGTCAGTCCCGCCCAGCCTCTTAAAGCAACATTTTTTTTTTTTTTTGTCATTTGAAAAAATGACATTTTCAAATTTGTTTATTTTTTTTTGCATTTAAGCCCAAATATGAGATCTGAGGTCTTTTTGACCCCAGATCTCATATTTAAGAGGACCTGTCATGCTTTTTTCTATTACAATGGATGTTTACATTCCTTGTAATAGGAATAAAAGTGATAATTTTTTTTTTATTTTTTTTACTTCAGTGTTAAAAATTGTAAAATAAATAAAAATAAATACGAAAACCCCCCAAAATTTTTTAAAGCGCCCCGTCCCGACGAGCTCGCACGCATACGCGAGTAGCGCCCGCATATGAAAACGGTGTTCAAACCACACAAGTGAGGTATCACCGCGATCTTTAGAGCGAGAGCAATAATTCTAGCCCTAGACCTCCTCTGTAACTCAAAAAATGCAACCTGTAGAATTTTTTAAACGTCGCCTATCGAGATTTTTAAGGGTAAAAGTTTGACGCCATGCCACGAGCGGGCGCAATTTGTAAGCGTGACATGTTGGGTATCATTTTACTCGGCGTAACATTATCTTTCACAATATGTAAAAAAATTGGGCCAAATTTATTGTTGTCTTATTTTTTTAATTTAAAAAAGTGATTTTTTTCCCCAAAAAAAGTGCGCTTGTAAGACCGCTGCGCAAATACGGTGAGACAAAAAGTATTGCAATGACTGCCATTTTATTCTCTAGGGTGTTAGAAAAAAATATATATAATGTTTGGGGGTTTTAAGTAATTTTATAGCAAAAAAAAATGTTTTAGTCTCGTAAACACCGAATCTGAAAAACAGGCTCGGGGCTAAAGTGGTTAATGCGATGAGTGGTTTTGTCGACCAATGAGATGGTAGAACAAAGCTTGGTTTGTGTGTGTGTGGGGGGGGAGTGGAATTTTGGACTCAATGTTTTCTTAAAATCAGCGGGGATACAGAAGACCATCTGGTGCTTTGAGGGGAAGGGATATGTAAATTTAAGAGGTGCAGGTGATGACCCCTTTGGCATGCGGTTGGCTCTTGTACCTACGGCTCCTGTCCTCTCTTCCAGGTGGTGATGGACATTTATGAGCTGGAGAACCCAGAGGGGATCATCTTGTCCATGGGAGGCCAGCTACCCAACAACATAGCCATGTCCCTGCACCGACAGCAGTGCCGCGTCCTGGGCACCTCGCCTGACTCCATTGACTCTGCTGAAAACCGCTTCAAGTTTTCCCGCCTGCTGGACACCATTGGGATCAGCCAACCGCAGTGGAGGGAGCTGTCTGATATGAAGGTATGCCAGGGTTTCTCTGCCCTCCTCTGGAATAGGGAGGTACACTGGAGTGTGCTCTGTGGGCCTTTGGGATAAGGGGGTACACATGGTCTGCTCTGCCTGACTCTGTGATAAGGAGGATGTACTGGGCCTTGAATATGCCCTTTCCCCATATGCTATAAGGGGGAGTATGCTGGGACTACTCTGGCTGCCTCTGAGATGAGGGGCGTCTGCTCTGCCCGCCTCAAGATAAAAAGGGGTGGGGGGTGGATATTGCTAGGTCTGCTCTGCCAACCTTTGAGATAGGGGGTGATATACAGGGTCTGTGTCCTCCTCGTGGATAAGGGGGGTATGCAAGGTCTGCTCTGCCTGCCTCCAAAATAAAAGGGAGGGGGGTTATGCTGGGTCTGCTCTGCCCACCTTTGGAATAGGGGGTGGTATACAGGGTCTTTGTCCTCCTCTGGGATAAGGGGGGGTATGCAAGGTCTGCTCTGCCCGCCTCCGAGATAAGGGGGGGTAGGCTGGGTCTGCTCTGCCTGCGTGATAACGGGGGGAGGGGCTTAGGCTGGGTCTGCTCTGCCAGCCTTTGAGATAGGGGGTGGTATACAGGGTCTTTGTCCTCCTAGTGGATAAGGGGGGTATGAAAGGTCTGCTCTGCCCGCCTCCGAGATGAGGGGGTGTAGGCTGGGGTCTGCTCTTCCCGCCTCCAAAATAAAAGGGGGGGGGGTTTTGCTGGGTCTGCTCTGCCCACCTTTGGGATAGGGGGTGGTATACAGGGTCTTTGTCCTCAGGGATAAAGGGGGTATGCAAGGTCTGCTCTGCCCGCCTCCGAGATAAGGGGGGGGGGATAGACTAGGTCTGCTCTGCCTGCCTCAGGGATAAGGGGGCTTATGCTGGGTCTGGCTCACCCCCTTTGCCTTCCCGTTTTTCCATATGCCTACTCTTCCTCAATCCCCCCCCTCACTCGCCTTTTTGTCTCTCTCTCTTTTTTCTCCAGTGTGCTCTGCAGTTCTGTAACTCTGTGGGGTTCCCCTGCGTGGTGCGCCCGTCCTACGTTCTTAGCGGGGCTGCCATGAACGTCGCGCATTGTGACGAAGATCTGGAGAAAGTTCTTAGCAACGCCGTGGCCGTGTCCAAAGAACATCCCGTGGTCATCTCCAAATACATCCAGGAAGCCAAGGTCAGTCTGTGATGATCAATAAAACACCCTCTGACCTCACTTGATGAAAACCGTAATACTCACAGCAAGAAGTAATAATGAAGTTTTGGCGCTCGGGATAATGTATCTGCTGTAAACTATTCTCGAGTATTTGGATAATGCACAAGAAATGAATAACTTCTAAAGTGTCTGCTGTAAGAGCCTTACTTTATAGAGAAGGGGTGTCAAACTTAATTTCATCGTGGGCCGCATCAGCATTATGATTGCCCTCAAAAGGGCCGTTTGTATCTGCAAGATTAGATGTCCAGCGCATCCCCCTCCCCTTACATTAGATGTCACGAGCCACCTTGCTATCAGAAGTTGAGTCCCTTACATCAGTGCACCCCTCTTTCCTTATGCTGCTGGAAAGAAGATGGACGCATTGCTTGAAAGTAGGGGACTGGAGTAGGACCAGAGGAGGGCTGGAGCTCTCCTGCAGCTGCAGGAGAGGTGTGAGGGCCACATGAAATGGCCTGGAGGGCCGGATTCGGCCCGTGCGCCTCGTGTTTGACACCTGTGTTATAGAGGAATACTCGAACACCCATCATTACCAGCTCTATCTTTTGTATTTTATTCTGTAGACTCCCTGATGAATAAGCTGGGTCATTTGCATTGGCCACTTTGATATTTTAATGAAGCCTTTGTATTTTGTAGAATGTTAATCTTGTGTATGTCCCCCCCCCCCCCCCCCCAGGAGATAGACGTGGATGCTGTGGCCTGTGACGGGGTGGTGGTGGCCATTGCCATCTGTGAGCATGTTGAGAATGCTGGAGTCCACTCTGGAGATGCCACACTGGTCACCCCTCCTCAGGACATCACCCCCAAAACCCTGGAGAGGATCAAAGCCATCGTCCATGCGATTGGACTGGAGCTCCAGGTCACCGGACCCTTCAACCTGCAGCTCATTGCCAAGGTAAGAGTGCCGACCCATTTCACCACTATGACCTCATTTACCATCAACCCTGCCTGTCTGCTTGTAAGCCCTCACATGATCGGCTTATTAAAGTGAACCTGGCGCCTCAAGGAGCCCCAGCCTCATGCAGGTTTTTTAAAGTTCTAAATCCAAAAATGATTCCACTTTGTGGTATGGTTTCTCTGCAGCGATCATCAATCCTACATTTCAATGATTTCCAGGTCTGGGTGGAAAGAAGGGTGAAGAATAATTGAGTAGCCACATGGAGAGAAAAAATTTCTATGTGGGTTTAGGACTTGAGGGGCAGATTCACAGAGAAATGCCCAGGCGCAGCGTATCGGAGATACGCTACGCCGCCGTATCTTACCTGGCTCTAAGTCGAATCCAGGAAGATTTTGCGCCGTAAGTTACGGCGGCGTAGTGTATCTCTCGGCGCGTATTTTAAATTGGGCGGGTAGGGGGCGTGATTCATATAAATGAAGCGCGTCCCCGCGCCGATTGAACTGCGCATGCTCCGTTTCTAATTTTCCCGCCGTGCTTTGCGCGAAATGACTTCGCAACAATGTCATTTTTAGAACTTCGACGTGACTTGCGTCCATTTAAATTTCGACGCAGGAACGACAGCCATACTTTAACATGGCAAGTCTATCTATACGCCACAAAATAGCAGCTTTTAACTATATGCCGGAAAAAGCCGACTAGAGACGACGTAAGAGAATGCGACGGCCGCGCGTACGTTCGTGGATCGTCGGAAAAAGCTCATTTGCATACCCGACGCTGAAAACTACGCAAACTCCACCCAGCGGGCGCCGAAGTATTGCATCTACGATCTGAAGGCGTACGAAGCCGTACGCCTGTCGGATCTTACCCAAATGCCGTCGTATCTTGGTTTGAGGATTCAAACTAAAGATACGCCGGTGTACTTTCAAATTTCCCGCGTCGTATCAGTAGATACGCCGGCGTACTTGCTCTGTGAATCTACCCCTGAATGTCTAACACATGGTCATGGTGTGCTTGATGTGCTCTCGGCCTCCCATGATGCAATGAGCCATTTATTGGATGCCAAGATGGTAGATTTGGACAGGAAGTCACGAGCTCTGGATTGTCCCAAGTTTTTTATAGTTGGGTTACTTGACCACACAAGACCTTTGTCCACTTGTCGACTTCAGGTCATTCACTCCTCCACTCTCTCTTTTCCCCTCATTGCTTATTTCCACATTGCAATCCAATATCTCCCATCTATCATCATGCATGCTATCACTCGAACACGGTGATGGTGAACCTTGGCACCCCAGATGTTTTGGAACTACGTTTCCCATGATGCTCAACTACACTGCAGAGAGCATGAGGATCATGGGAAATGTAGTTCCAAAACTCCCGGGGTGCCAAGGTTCGCCATCGCTGCTCTTAACACATCTACATTTCATCTAACGTGTTTGTCACATTGGACTCCTCCCATATTCTCCTTCTTGTCTCCTCCGCAGGACGATCAGCTGAAAGTGATTGAGTGCAACGTCCGAGTCTCCCGCTCCTTCCCCTTCGTCTCCAAGACGTTGGGGGTGGACATGGTGGCTCTGGCCACACAGGTGATCATGGGAGAGGAGGTGGAGCCGATTGGACTGATGACGGGGATGGGAATTGTGGGTGTGAAGGTAAGATTTCTGTAGAAGACTAAAGTAGAAATCGGGAGCCTTTCATACCGTTGTAAGGAGTTTGGAAAGAAAGCTCAAACCAAGCCAAGTGTGTTTGTCAGTAATTTGATTTTTACATTCTAACCCAGGTGCCTCAGTTCTCCTTCGCTCGCCTGGCCGGAGCAGATGTGGTCCTCGGGGTGGAGATGACCAGCACGGGGGAGGTGGCCTGCTTTGGAGAGAACCGCTACGAAGCCTATTTGAAGGCCATGCTGAGTACCGGCTTTAAGATTCCACAGAAGAACATTCTGCTGACCATCGGGAGCTACAAGGTGAGAGACTGGGAGGGGCGGCTTCACCGCTTGGTTGAATTTTTAGTGCTCAGATAATGATGGGTCCGAATTTAGAGAGATTCTTCTCCCATGTCAGTAAACCTCTTCCGATTGGTGTTATGAAGCCCAGAAAACCATACAGGCACAGTTAAAATATTGATCTACTGGTTCATCTTAGATTCTTTAGGAACCTATTCTGCAATGTGTTTAGAGAGTTTGCACCACAACTTAATCGTTGGTGAATCCCCCAAGCGATCAAGTACGTTTAGCACTTGGTCTCGTTTTGATACGTGCCCGCATTGCACAATAAAAGCACTTTTGTGCTGCCTGTCGGCTCCTTCCCAGACTACAGCCCAATTTACGGACTTTTTTTTCGGTGAGCTACAAGCCAGCACTGTAGCCACCGCTAACTGTCCTTTCTGTTTACCAGTTATTTTTTCTGTTGTAGTACAAGCTAACCACCCTGGTGTATTGAAGGACAGCACAAATTTTGAGTACGTGTCTTGTGCCAGAGATGAGTGCCGTCACAAAGACCTCGTGAAAAAGTGGTGTTTTCTTGAGCAGTATGGTCCAACAGTGGTGTGGGGAGGAAGGGAGGGTGACATGCTAGTTGAGTAATCACGTGACCTCTTGGTTTCCTTGGCTATTTAACAGCACTTAAAGTGGAGTTCCACCCAGGAAAACAAATGTAGCCCAAAAAAAATTGAAAAAAAAAAAATTGAAGGATATTTTTTTTTATACTCACCCGAAATACCTGTTGCTATGCGGAAGTCCGTAATCTGCCTCTTCCGTAGCCGCGGTCCTTCTTCATCTTCTCCTAGTGAATGGGGCGTTCTGCTTTCTGGGAACTGTGTGTGTTCCCAGAGAGCAGCCGCCCATTCACAAGTCGGCGCGAGACTCGCGCATGCGCAGTAGGAAATGGGCAGTGAAGTCGTAAGTCTTCACTGCCTGTTTCCCTTTGTGTGAATGGCGGTGCGGGACTTGCATCGATCGTGGGATCAGCATCGGGGGGGGGGGGGGGGGCATCAGCGCGGGCAAGTAGGACAGGTATGTGTCCTTATTAAAAGTCAGCAGCTGCACTGTTTAGTAGCTGCTGACTTTAAAAAAATTAAAATAAATTTGCGGGTGGAATCCCGCTTTAACCACTTCAGTCCCGGACCATTTTGCTGGTCAATGACCGGGCCACTTTTTGTGTTTCGGCACTGCGTCGCTTTAACTGACAATTGCGCGGTCGTGCGACGTGGCTCCCAAACAAAATTGACGTCCTTTTTTTCCCCCACAAATAGAGTTTTATTTTGGTGGTATTTGATCACCTCTGCAATTTTTTATTTTTTGCGCTGCAAACAAAAATAGAGCGACAATTTTTTTTACTCACCCGAAATACCTGTTGCTATGCGGAAGTCCGTAATCTGCCTCTTCCGTAGCCGCGGTCCTTCTTCATTTTCTCCTAGTGAATGGGGCGCGCTGCTTTCTGGGAACTGTGTGTGTTCCCAGAGAGCAGCCGCCCATTCACAAGTCGGCGCGAGAAAAATAGAGCGACAATTTTGAAAAAAAAATTATATATTTTTGCTATAATAAATATCCCCAAAAAATATATAAAAAAAAATTTTTTTTTTTCCCTCAGTTTAGGCCGATACGTATTCTTCTACATATTTTTTGTAAAGAAAAAACACGCAATAAGCGTTTGATTGGTTTGCGCAAAAGTTATAGCGTTTACAAAATAGGGGATAGTTTTATGGCATTTTTAGTATTTATTTTTTTTTTTTTACTAGTAATGGCGGCGATCAGTGATTTTTTTTTTTTTTTTATCGGTACTGCGACAATATGGTGGACACTTTTGACACATTTTTGGGACCATTGGCATTTTTATAGCGATCAGTGCTATAAAAATGCACGGATTACTGTAAAAATGCCACTGGCAGTGAAGGGGTTAACACTAGGGGGCGAGGAAGGGGTTAATTATGTTCCCTGGGTGTGTTCTAACTGAAGGGGGGGGGGTGGCCTCACTAGGGGAAACGACTGATCGCTGTTCATACATTGTATGAAAGACATTTCTCCCCCTGACAGGACCGGGAGCTGTGTGTTTACACACACAGCTTCCGGATCTCGCTCTGTAACGAGCGATCGCGGCTGCCCGGTGGTGATCGCGCCCGCCGGGCACGCGCGTCGGCACCAGGGGCGAGCATGCTCCCCTAATGGCTGAAATGCGAAATGACGTATACCTACGTGATTTGCGCAGCCGAGCCGACCTGCCGCCGTATAACTGCCCTTTTACATTAGCTTGATAAGGGGCTACTTAAAGGCCACTCCCATCCTGACCACTGTACACTCTCCTTCACAACACTCAACCGCCACTGAAAAATACCCAGAGCGTATATGGGGTGGTGTCATCGCTCCCCTCCATATGATTGTGGTCAGCCCCAATGATTGGCGCTTCATTGGCGAAGGTCACATGCCCCACATAACCGGAAAGCTTGTGTATTTTGTGTTGAAAGTCATGGAAGGAGGAGCGATGCTGGAGCTGTATAAAGACCCTGTCTCTGAATTCGGATTCGCCAGGAGATCACTGTTGGCGACGGGAGAGGGGCCCCCCTCTCCAGCGCCCTCCACCGTCGGCTGGGATACGAGTGAGGGCAAAATGGCCCCCACCCGTCTCCATAGCATAGCAGGGCGGAAGTGACGTCACAACATCAGTTCCGCCCATGCTTCTTAACCACTTCATTACTGGGCACTTAAACCCCCTTCGTGCCCAGACCAATTTTCAGCTTTCAGCACTGACGCATTTTGAATGACAATTGCGCGGTCATACAACACTGTACCCAAATTATGTTTTTATCATTTTTTTTCCCACAAATGGAGCTTTTTTTTGGTGGTATTTGATCATCTCTGCGTTTTCTTTTTTTTTTTTTTTTTTTTTTTTTTGCGCTATAAACAGAAAAAGACAGAAAATTTGGAAACAAAACACAATATTTTTTACTTTGTTATAATAATATCCCAATTTTTTTTTAAAAAATATATATTTTTCCTCGGTTTAGACCGATACGTATTCTTCTACATATTTTTGTTAATAAAAAAAAACGCAATGAGCGTATTTGATTGGTTTGCGCAAAAGTTATAGTACCTACAAAATAGGGGATAGATTTTTTTTTTTTTTTTTTTGTCAGGCCTGCGATATTGTGGCGGACGTATCGGACACTTTTGACACAAATTTGGGACCATTCACATTTATACTGCGATCAGTGCTATAAAAATGCACTAATTACTGTATAAATGTGACTGGCAGGGAAGGGGTTAACACTAGGGGTGAGGAAGGGGTTAAATGTGTATCCTGGGTGTGTTCTAACTGTGTGGGGGGAGAGGGGTGACTGGGGGAGGTGACCGATCTGTGTCCCTATGTACAAGGGACACAGATCGGTCTCCTCTCTCCCTGACAGGACGTGGAGCTCTGTGTTTACACACACAGAGCTCCACGTCCCTGCTGTAACCGCCGAACACGGCGGACATCGCGGCCGCCCGGTACACACATCGGCTTCCCAGCAATCCGCCGGCACAGTGTTTACCCGCTGCGCGCCCCCCAGTGGCATGGGTAATGCACAGAAAAAGAAGTCCAAAGACGTCCACTCGGCACTTGAGAGCCGCGCTGTGGACTTCTTTTGTCTATAGCGCGGATCTCAAGTGGTTAAAGGGACATTTTCTTATTTTTTCAAATGACAAATTTTGTATTTTTTTTTTTTTGCATTTTAGTCTAAATATGAAATGTGAGGTCTTCTTTTTTTTTTTTGTGTAAAAATTAATAAAATAAAAATAAATAGGAAAACAAAAAAAAAGATTTTTTTAAAGCGCCCCGACGAGCTTGCGCACAGAAGCGAACGCATACGTGATTAGCGCTCGCATATGGAAACTGTGTTCAAACCCCACATGTGAGGTATCGCCGCGATCGTTGGAGCGAGAGCAATAATTCCAGCCCTAGACCTCCTCTGTAACTCAAAACATGCAACCTGAAGATTTTTTTAAACGTCGCCTATGGAGATTTTTAAGGGCAAAAGTTTGACGCCATTCCACGAGCGGGCGCAATTTTGAAACGTGACCTGTTGGGTATCATTTTACTCGGCGTAACATTATCTTTCACAATATAAAAAAAAAAAATTGGGCTAACTTTACTGTTTTTTATTTAAAAAAAGTGATTTTTTTTTCCCCAAAAAAAGTGCGCTTGTAAGACCGCTGCACAAATACGGTGTGACAAAAAGTATTGCAAGGACCGCCATTTTATTCTCTAGGGTGTTGCAATAAAAATGTATATGTTTGGGGGTTTTAAGTAATTTTCTAGCAAAAAAACTGTTTTAATCTTGTAAACACCAATTTTGAAAAACAGGCGAGGTCCCTTAGGCTCCATTCACATTGTATTGCGGCGTATTTTGCCGCGATTAGTTAACTTTTTTTTTCACAAATAATTTACATTGATGTCTATGGCCGAACGCCAATGCCGCCTGAAAAAAAGGGTCCGGGACTTTTTTTCAGGCGTACGGCCTCTGAGATGTGAACCATCTCATAGACATCAATGGAAATTCTCCCCTCCAGCGGCACGAGCGTCGCGCTTCAGGCGTTTTGTCGCCTAGGTGTGAATGAGGGCTTAGTGGTTAATGTGTGAGGTTCACAAGTCTTGCAATGTACAAATGGCGCTTACCCAGAATTCCAGTCTTCTTGAGAGCCTTGCATTCATTTTTTGAAAAGCGTAACCCTTTTTTTTTCCTCCTACAGAATAAGAGCGAGCTCCTGCCCACCGTGCGGGCCCTGGAGAGCCTCGGGTACAGCCTCTTCGCCAGTCTTGGCACAGCCGACTTCTATACTGAACACGGAATTAAGGTGATTTACACGTGTTTGTATTGTCGGTCTCCTTTTTTTTTTCAGTGTCTCCTCGCCTTCAGCAATAACCATTTTTCATGGCTTCTTGCAGATTAAGGCGATGGATTGGGTCTTTGAAGATCCGGACAGCGATGGGCACATGAAGGAGAAGCAGGGGAGCATCATGGACCATCTGTCCGAGAACCACTTTGATCTGGTCATCAACCTATCCATGAGAAACTCCGGCGGTCGCAGGCTTTCCTCCTTCGTCACCCGCGGGTACCGTACTCGCCGCTTGGCGGTGGATTACTCCGTTCCCCTGATCATCGACATCAAGTGCACCAAACTGTTTGTGGAGGTGAGGAGTGTGTGGGGGGAGAGGATTAGTAACTGCTTGGTACAGTGGTTCTCAACCTGGGGGTCGGGATCCCCCTCGGGGGTCAAATTATGGTTTGCCAGGGGTCACCAAATCTTGGGCTGTTCCTGAAGACTGCACCTCTTTTGCAGCCACCCAGCAGGGCAGTCCCTGGAGCCCACGGCCGCCCACTCAGCCTCTTTGCAGCCGCCCATTCAGTTCATGGACATGGCTGGGGGGGCAGAGACTAGCGGTCAGCTGACTGGTGAGGAATGTGAAGTGGGAGGGGCTCGGGGAGACCCCATCTCCTGATTTTGCTAGAGGTGTCACTGCTATGCGACACCACAAAGTCGGAGACATAGTGAGGGGGTGGGGTGGGGGAGAAGAAATAAGGATAGAGAGATAAAAGGGAAAGAAAGAAGAACAAAGAGTGGTACATACTAAAATGTACCATAAGGGGTTTTAACCACTTAAGCCCCCGGACCGTTAGGCAGCTAAATGCCCAGGCCAGGTTTTGCGATTCGGCACTGCGTCGCTTTAACAGACAATTGTGCGACGTGCCTCCCAAACAAAATTGACATACTTTTTTTCCCCACAAATAGAGCTTTCTTTTGGTGGTATTTGATCACCTCTGCGGTTTTTTTAAACAAAAATAGAGCAACAATTTTGAAAAAAATTCAATATTTTTTACCTTTTTCTATAATAAATATCCCCCAAAAACATATATAAAAAAAAAAATTTCCTCCAGTTTAGGCCGATACGTATTATTCTACATATTTTTGGTTAAAAAAAAACGCATTAAGTGTTTATCGGTTGGTTTGTGCAAAATTTATAGCGTTTACAAAATAAAGGATAGTTTTATTGCATTTTTTTTTTTTTTTTACTACTAATGGCGGCGATCAGCGATTTTTTTTTTTTTCCGTGACTGCGACATTATGCGGGCACTTCGGACAATTTTGACCATTGGGGTAGATTCAGGTAGCAATTGCGTCTGCGTAACCATAGTTACGCAGCGCAATTGCTTAGTTGTGCATCGAGTGCTCCTGATTCAGAGAGCTCGATACGCCGACTGCAGCCTAAGATTCTTATGCCATCGTATCGTAGGCTGCATTCTTACGATGGCCGCTAGGTGGCGTTCCCGTAGTGGTCAGCGTATAGTATGCAAATTGCATACTAACGCCGATTCACAACCCTACGCGAGCCCTGCGTACGCAGTTTACGTTTGTTTCCGTTCGTCGGGTTCCGCGTAAGGCTGCTCCTGCTATTAGCAGGGGCAGCCGATGCTACGTATACCTGTCGTTCCCGCGTCGCAAATTTAAAATTTAACGTCGTTTGCGTAAGTGAATGGCGCTGGACGTCATTTGCCGCAATGCACGTCGGGAAAGTTTCCCGACGGAGCATGCGCACTACGTTCGGCGCGGGAACGCGCCTAATTTAAATGATTCACGCCCCCTACGGGATCATTTATATTACGCGCCCTTACGCCGGGCAGTTTTAAGGAGCGCCCGCGCAAATTACGTAGCTACTGCTTCATGAATGAAGCGTAGCTCAGATAATTTGCGCAGGGTAAAAACGGTACGCTGCGCATCCGTAAGAAGTGCGCAGAGCTACCTGAATCTACCCCTTTGTCATTTTCACAGCAAAAAATGCATTTAAATTGCATTGTTTATTGTGAAAATGACAGTTGCAGTTTGGGAGTTAACCACTGGGGGCGCTGAAGGAGTTATGTTTCACCTAGTGCGTGTTTACAACTGTAGGGGGGGTGTGGCTGTAGGTCTGACGTCATCGATTGTGTCTCCCTAGTAAAAGGGATGACACATTTGATGACGCCGCCACAGTGAAGCACGGGGAAGCTGTGTTTACACACGGCTCTCCCCGTTCTTCAGCTCCGGGGAGCGATTGCGCGAGGGGGTGGCTAGAAACGAATAGCCGCCCCCTCCTCATCCCAGATCGCTCCCGGAGGCTTACCGACCGCCACATGTACCGGGGGGGGGGGGGGGGGGGGGGTCCCGATCGGACCCACGTCTAGGCAGGGACGTACGGGTACGCTCATCTGCCTGTACGTGCCATTCTGTGGACGTATATGTACATGCGGCGGTCATTAAGTGGTTAAGAAATACCTCCTTTGAGACCCATTTGTCATCACTGGGTTAATCTGGTTGCTGTCTTGGCTCAGTTTGATAGGAGGGACCGGCATGCTGCAATAAACATCATAGCCCTCTGCCTCGAGTGGTAATGAAAGAACGCAACTCCAGAATCCCTTTAGACATGCATGCCCCTCCCCACGGGACACCTGGCCTGCAGGGTAATGGGGCATCAGCCACAAATTTCTGTCCTGACTGGTAGACGTTGCCTCAGGTCATTGCAATAAAGCACATAAACCAGAAGAGACTATAATAGATATAGATCTGAGGATCCGTGATCTGGTTGGGTCACAGAGACGTAATAAAGGCAAAACAAAGTCTAAAGCAGTGGTTCTCAACCTGGGGGTCGAATGACAATTTTCCAGGGGTCACTGAATCCTGGGCTGTTCCTGAAGCCCGGACTTCTGCAGCCTTTTCGTGGCTGGGCTGTTCCCGGAGCCCGCGGCCACCCACTCAGCCTCTGCAGCCGCCCATTCAGTTCACGGCATGGCTGGGGGACAGAGACTAGACGTCAGCTGACTAGTGAGGAATGTGAAGTTGGAGGGGCTGGAAGGGACCCTATCTCCAGATTTTACTGTTGGGGGTCCCCACAACTAGGGACATTTTATCAAGGGGTCACGGCACGAGAAAGGTTGAGAACCACTGGTCTAGAGGAAAGTAGGGGGGTTAGCGGATTATAGGGGATCCATCAGATCATAATTTATAGGAGCATGAGGGATCCAGCGGATGAAGGGTCACAGGCTTGTAAATTCTGTTGCTCCAATAGTCGAAAATTTTGATGGCAGAGAACGTTGATGGGTAGTCCAGTGACAGTACAGATCAAGAGGGCTTGATGAGAATGGCCATTCAGACAGGAAATTAAGTTGGGCTCAAGAGAGCCTTTGAAGGTTCAAAGAGTTTGTATTGTGAAGATGTAAGCTTGCAGGGAATTAAAAGGGACGGGGGGGCGCAGAGGTAAGGCTGCAGTGCCATCATAAGTTGGCCCCTGGGCAACTACCCAGCGTGCCCATGCGAAAAGACGGCCCTGTAAGGCTGGTGTTCATCTTGGAGATTTAGGGAATTTTATATAATGGGCAGAATATGAGGAAAGCCTAAAATCCTCAAAGAGCGGATATCTGGGGACGGACCTGACTCAAGGGAGTTGGTATAATCTATTCATAAATAGGTACACTTGGATTGCCTCAATGTATGCATGTTTATACAAAGTGGGGTGGATTCAAGAAGCAATTGCGCCTGTGTAACCATAGTTACGCAGCGCAATTGCTTACTTGCCCCGGCGTAACGAGTGCTCCTGCTTCAGGAACCTCGTTACGCCGACTGCAGCCTAAGATATGCGCGGCATAAGGCTCTTATGCCCGCATATCTTAGGCTGCATTCTAGCGATGGCCGCTAGGTGGCGTTCCCGTTGTGCTCAGCGTATAGTATGCAAATTGCATACTAACACCGATTTACAACGTTGCGCGAGCCCTGCGTACGCAATTTACGTACGACGGTTTTCGCGCAAGGCTGCCCCTGCTATTAGCAGGGGCAGCCCATGTTGCGTATACCCGTCGTTCCCGCGTCGCGAAATTTGAATTTTACGTAGTTTGCGTAAGTGAATCGTGAATGGCGCTGGACGCCGTTCACTTTGAAGCAAATGACGTCCTTGCGACGTCATTTGCCGCAATGCACGTCGGGAAACTTTCCCGACGGAGCATGCACTCTACGCTCGGCGCGGGAACGCACCTAATTTAAATGATTCCCGTGTGCTCTTGCGCCGGGCATTTTGCCGGCGCGCCCGCGCAATTTTCGGAGCTTATGCTCCGTGAATCGAGGGCAGCACAAAAAAATTGCAGGGGCGCAGGGCAAAATCGTTGCCCTGCGCCTCCGTAATAAATGCGCAAATCTCTTTGAATCCGGCCCACTGTCTCTTTTTTATATAAGACGCTTTTTCCGATTCTAGCTTATAATGGTTTCACATTGGCAGGATGGTTTTGGATATCTTTTTCCCTTGCTGTACTTGTATCAGGATGGTGCCAAAGAACTTCTGAAAGGGGTTTCTGAACACCATGAAATGGAATAGTTCAGGAAGTGGTTTAATGTTAGTTCCCTCTGTTCTGTTCTAGGCTCTGCGTCAGATTGGAGCCAACCCTCCGGTGAAGACCCATGTGGACTGTATGACCTCCCAGAAGTTTATCCGCCTTCCAGGTTGCTTTGATATTCCTTTTACGGCTTTGATTCTTGCAATAAATTACAGTAGTTAGTGTGCAATGGTAGGGAAGAGAGCTCTTGATCTTGGCACTCTCCCACACTTGCAGCCTGATAACACATGAGCGTTCTTCCAAAAATGTCTACTATTACCTTGCTTGGTATGAAGGGTGGTGTGTGCTTCACCTGCTGCCCTGTTTACATAAACCAACTTTATTATTTTTGGGGAAATACCTGGATAATCGGTAGTTTGGCATTGACTTCTTCCCATCTCCTCTAGGTCTGATTGACGTACACGTACATCTACGAGAACCTGGCGCCACTCATAAGGAAGACTTCTCCTCTGGCACTGCGGCTGCTCTGGCGGGAGGTGTCACTATGGTGTGCGCCATGCCCAACACCAATCCGGCTATCACCGATGCCACCACCTTCTCCCTGGCACAGAAGGTGAGTGATGTGCTTGTGTACTGTAGATCCGCTATATGGTCTGTCTAATTATCTCTTGGGAGGTTGGGTCTTGAGTCCACCTCAGTTTGGGCGGACAGTTTTCTCTTGGACGGTTGGGGCCCCCCCCCCCCCCCGATTTTAATACAATTTTTTTATTTCAGCTAGCAGAGGCTGGTGCCCGATGTGACTTTGCCCTGTTCCTGGGCGCCTGTTCAGAGAATGCCGGGTCCCTCTCCTCCATCGCCAGTTCAGCGGCCGGACTGAAGATGTATCTGAACGACACTTACTCTCAGCTCAAGATGGACAATGTCTCTTTGTGGATGGAGGTGAGTCCACACTGCTGTCGTCTCTCCTGTTGAGAAGTCTGTAGAGGCCTTGCTTGTCCCATTGCAGGGGCTCTGGGGTATCTGTTTCTTGTGTTTCAAAGTGGACCCAGGAAGATTCTGGGTTCTAGGTGGGCTCTGAAGGAGCTCGGATCTCTGGTTTTTGTGTTCACAAAACCTTCCAAAGGCCACTTGGATTCAGCGGTGGGAGCTGGAAGGGCTCTGGATTCTCAGGTCTCTGGTCCTTGTGTTCCCAAGTGAAGACTGGAAAGTTCTGTGCTCCCAGATAGGTGTTGGGTGGCCTTTCAGTTCTTAGGTTTTTGTTTCCAGAAGTTTGTCTTCCCAGGTGGGTGTTGGAGGGACTTTGGGTTCTTGGGTCTTCGGTCTTGTGTTCCCAGAAGTTTGCATTCCCAGGTGGCAGTTGGAGGGACTTTGGGTTCTTGGGTATCTAGTCCTTGTGTTCCCAAGTGATTGGCAGGGTTCTGGGACATCTCCAGTCCATTTCCTCCTAGGCCGGAGGGTTCTGAGTCGCCCTCAGTTTGGGGTCACATCCAGGGTCCAATTATCTCTTGGGAGGTTGGGTCTTGAGTCCACCTCAGTTTGGGGCGACAGCTCTGGACTGTTTTCTCTTGGACAGTTGGGCTCAGAGTCCTTTGTTGGGATGATATCTCAAGTTCATTTTCTCCTGGGTGTTTGGCCTCTGATCTGTACCTGTCTTTGCCATTTTTTGCAGCACTTTGAGAAGTGGCCGTCTCATTTGCCGATTGTGGCTCACGCAGAGAACCAGACAGTTGCAGCAATTCTGATGGTGGCTCAGCTATATAAGCGTTCGGTGCACATCTGCCATGTGGCTAAGAAGGAAGAGGTGAGTTCCCCAGCCTTGTTGAGCCTTTAATTTACCATAAGATGTCCACTTATCAGATCGCTTTGCCTTTTTTAGATCCTGATCATTAAGGCTGCCAAGCAGAAAGGCATCCAAGTTACCTGCGAGGTGGCGCCTCATCACCTGTTCCTCTGCCTGGACGACCTTGACCGGCTGGGGGACAAGAAGGGGCAAGTGCGTCCCATGCTGGGGACCCGAGAGGACATGCAGGCCTTGTGGGACAACCTGGACATTATAGACTGCTTCGCCACCGATCACGGTAATGATTTCTATGAAGTTTACAATACAGATCTAGCCTGTGCCATTATCCACATTATTCATAAGATGACCAATACTTGGTAGCGATGGGATAGCGTGTTATTTCTAGGGCTGGAGAGGAATAAATGATGGCTGCCCAGACTATAGCCATTAATAAGGATGACTGACAGTAACTCAAAATGATCTTGGTAAGAGATGAACAGGGTGACCCAGGTTTCAAGCAAGGGGAATGTTGGCACAAGAGTTTGCAGTCAGAGGGGTGTAATCCTATTATTCTAATTCTGATTAAAACGACACTAACGATTTCCTCTTTCTATAGCCCCCCACTCTGTGGAGGAGAAGGAAGGGCCAAACCCTCCCCCTGGGTATCCCGGCCTGGAGACTATGCTTCCCCTACTACTCACTGCCGTTAGCGACGGACGACTGATGATGGATGACATCATCAAGCGCCTGTATGACAACCCCCGCAAAATATTCTCACTGCCAGTCCAAGAAAATACATATGTTGAGGTAAGTGAGAGAATAGTA